>NC_056741.1:872805424-873055424 GCF_019279795.1 Protopterus annectens | reverse complement strand
CAGCACTCATACAGCCGAAGGAACGAGTAGAGTGGTGGGTTCCGGCATATCTTTGAGGAGACATGCCTGGATGTGCCTGTGCAATTTTGCTGAGCCTTTTAAGTCTTCGTTTGGCAAAGCCCTATTTGGCAGCTTATCCCTTTTTGGTCCCAAGGTCAAAGATACTCTATCCAGGTGTGAGAAAGAAGGTTAGACCTTATCTGCCATGAGCATACGTTTTTCTGCTCCTTAAAGACCCTACTCTAAAGGTCAGAGAGGTGGCAGAAAAATATGGTTCAAGAAGTCTCAGGGGTCTTGCAAGGACACATGTGGCAATTTTTCCCCTGAGAGGCAGAGGGGGATAATAATGGAAGACACCGCCCTCACAGCAGAGGAGGCCAGCAGAACCAAGGGTCCCGAAAGTCTTTCTTGGGAAACCCTTTCAGTGCTCTTAAAAGGAGGCCTGATTGTCCACCTCTGGAGGTAATCGGGGGTTGACTATCCCTGCACTGGAGAGCCTGGCAAAAGATAACTTCTGATTTGTGGGTGCAGAGGATAATATCCAGGGTTACCAAATACACTTCTTTCAACAACCCCCCAACAGAAAAATTCCAAACATTCCACCCAGTTAAAGGGATCAAGCAGTTATTCACATTCAAAACTGCTGGAAAAAAGAGTTGTCCAAGATATCCCCTGAGACCAGAGAGGATTCAGAACTTACTGAAGGTTCCTTTTGGTTCCAAAGTAAACAGGAGACCGGAGACCAATTCTGGATCTCAGCAGATTAAACAAGTCAGTTCAATGTTGCAAGTTACGAATGGTCACAGTGCAGTTCATACCTCCTATTCTGGAGCAGAATGATTGGACGTGCTGTGTAGATCTTCAAGATGTGTACTACTATATAAAAATGGGCCGATGTTCCAGAAGATACCTACGCTTCTGATTGGGAGCCAGTCGTTACAAGTTCAGAGCGCTGCCCTTTGGTCTCACTACAGCCCCCCCCACCCCCCAGAGTGTTCACCAAATGCATGCAGTGGTTGTGGCTCACCTGAGATGACAAGGATTCCGGGTGTTTCCTTATTTAGACAACTGGCTCATGTCCACCCCGACCAGACATCTACTTATCCATGCAAGTGACTCTGTTCTTCATATCTGTATAGAACTAGGCATAAAAATAAATTATCAAAAATCACACCTGGACCTTTCTCAAACACTAAAGTTCATAGGAGCACTATTGGGCACCACTCAGATGATTGCAAAACTTCCTTTCTCCAGTGTGTTAACAATCATGCAGCAAACACACAGATTAATCTGAAACAAGAAGGTAGCAGCTCGTCATGTTCTACAGACTTTAGAATCAATAGCGGCGGCATTACTGTTAGTTCCGTTGGCCAGATTTCACATGAGGATACTTAAATGGCTTTTACCTGCCCAGTGTTCAGTTATCCACCAACCAGTGTCTCACCACATTCTCATAACAGACACATGCAAAAGGACCCTCTCATGATGGATTCAGTCAGAACAGTTGACGCAAGGTTGACCCTTTGTTTCCCTCAACCACAGGCCACGGTGAGCATGGGTGCTTCCCAGATAAGGTTGGTGGGGGTATTGTGTGGAGAAGACAGTCCAAGGAACCTGGTCTGCAGACGAGGCCAATCCGCACATAAACACCCTGGATATGAGGGCAGTGCTTCTAGCTTTGCAGGCATTACAGACTGCTCTTCCTCTGGGAACTGTGGTGTTTCAGTCAGACAAACATGTCAGTGGTCTTGTACATAAACAAGCAAGGAGGGACCAGAACATATCCTCTTTGTTGAGAAGCATTCAGAGTATGGCAGTGGGTGCTCTCATCCAACTGCATTTGTATAGCAATACACATTCTGGGAAAATTCAACATGATAGCAGACAAGTTGAGCAGATCGATCCCCATGCCTCAGAAGTGGTCCCTCAACCAGGCAGTGTTGAAGGATATTTCCCGAAAATGGGGCCAGCCTTGCTGCAATCCTCTGCATCGCTGTCCCCTAAACAACAAATGCAGCAGCTACTTTGCCCTAATCTCCCCACTGGGGGAGTCCCCAAGGGATGCTGTCATACACGATTGGTCTCCCAGTCTATTGTACGTCTCTCCCCCATTTCCCTTGATTCCCAAATTCCTTCAGAAAGCGAACAGGTTAAAGAGAACAGTAATCCTCATTGCCCCGTATTGGCCTTGACAGATCTGGTTTCCCTTCCTCTGGCCTCGTCTACAGAAGGGATCCTGGAACTTATTCTTGACCTTCTGTCACACCCAACAGAAATGATTCATCCCAACCTTCACAACCTCAAGCTGACTGCTTGGTTCCTCCAGATGTCCTTCAAGGATGCATCTGCAGTCATCACATATGGGTTGTCCTGCCTCAGGCAGCCCTTCGGTCGGCCGGATTCCAAAGTCTGGGTCCGGCGTCGGCTGATGTCGCCCTTTCCCCGACGTCACAGCGCCTGGGGTATAAAAGCATCAGCCGACGCCATCTTCCCCAGTCTTTCTTGCCGCGTGGTGCCCGAAGCAGAAGCAGTTTGCAAGTGCCGGTCGGCCAGCTCCTGTAAATTTGCTATCCGAAGACTTCAAATGCTAAGTACCCCGTTGGGGACTCTTTCTTGCCTCAGCCGATGTTAGAAAAAGTTAATAATTGTTTAACTTGTGGGAAACAAATACCTCATAAGGATTTCCACTCTTATTGTCTACCTTGCTTAGGCCCAGACCACGACGTCTCGGCCTGTTCTGCTTGCGCTTCCTTCAACCGACGCACTCTTAGACGTTGGTCGGAGTTCGCAGAAGAGTTTTTTGGGGATAGTTTTGCTTACAAAATGCCGTCGGAAACCCCGACATCACATTTAATTAAGAAACGGAAAGACAAGGACTGACACACGCGGGCCGCGGTTTCGGCTGAAACCGCGGCTAGGCCTACCGCGAGTGTCTCGGTCTCAGCTGATGCCGAGTCCTTGGAACTTCCGAACCCTGAAATATTACAACCGACAGCCTCGGCCCCAGAGGCTCCTACCGAGTCGGTTACAGAATTGCCTTCCGAAACTGATGTATTGGAATCTTCCGACACCATACCTTTAGACAAAGCTACACCAGCACGTGGTGCAGCCAGGCCTCCTGCATCCATGTCTATTAAGGCCTTCACCAGGGCTAAAGCTGCAAAACACTCTAAAGCCATGCCTCCCAGAGTTATTCCTCAGGGACCTTCTTCTAGTTCACAGATTCTAACTATAGCAGAGGACCTTATCTCCTTAATTAGGGGCTCTCAGCCTCATCCAGACAGGGGCTCCCTACCCCCTCTAGACAAAAGGCCCAGGATGGATCCTCCTGATCCCCTTTCCTCAGAGGAGGCCTCTGTTGGCTCGGATCACTCAGATTACCAGGAGGAGGCTTATTCGGCCTACGAGGATTCGGATGCAGAGGAATCTATTCCCTCGGCCTCCCCTCCTGAAGAGCTTTCCTTTGGGGAGACCCTTCACACTATGAGAGAGCATTTCAAATGGCAGGGCCAGGAATATTCTGATTCCAGGAAAAGACTAAGAACTTTTCTCCATTTACCTCAGCATAGACCTTTGGCTATTCCTCCTGTTTTAAATGTGATTGATGATGTATACTCTGACTCTAGTATGACCCCAGACACTCTGCCTCAGCCCATTGTGGAACATTTCTGCCAAATATTCCAAGATATGTGCCATGTTCATCATTGTCGCATCTAGGCCCTTTGTGGTGTTCCAGATGAGAAATCTTTTCCATTTTGCTGAATATACCTTCCTTGTGGAAGGGCGGCGAGCTTCCATAATAATATTCTTCGCTCTCTGGGATAGCTTATCCTGAGGAGGAGTCAAGGTATTCTCCACGCTGTTAGTTGCAATGTTTTCAGGTTGGAATGTAGAGTTTTGAATCTGTGCTGTGTCAGTAGAAGTGGCCATAGAGGTAGGGGCCATGGTTTCGTACGTGACATGCTCCTTAGCAGTGGGTACCAGTGCTGTCTTGGCCAGTCCGGAGCTATCAGAATCACTTTTGGCTGCTCTTCCCTGATCTTCAGTAACACCTTGGTCATTAATGGAATGGTCCCTCAACCAGGCAGTGTTGGAGGATATTTCCCGAAAATGGGGACAGCCTTGCTGCAATCCTCTGCATCGCTGTCCCCTAAACAACAAATGCAGCAGCTACTTTGCCCTAATCTCCCCACTGGGGGAGTCCCCAAGGGATGCTGTCATACACGATTGGTCTCCCAGTCTATTGTACGTCTCTCCCAAATTTCCTTTGATTCCCAAATTCCTTCAGAAAGCGAACAGGTTAAAGAGAACAGTAATCCTCATTGCCCCATATTGGCCTTGACAGATCTGGTTTCCCTTCCTCTGGCCTCATCTACAGAAGGGATCCTGGAACTTATTCTTGACCTTCTGTCACACCCAACAGAAATGATTCATCCCAACCTTCACAACCTCAAGCTGACTGCTTGGTTCCTCCAGTTCCATTGATTGCCAGACAACCCATGTTCTCCTCACTGGTCCATCATATTTTGATGTTCTCTCATAAGTCATCCACTCAAAAACTTTATAGGAGTAAATGAAAGAGGTTTGTAATTTGGGCTCAGCAGCATAATGTAGATCCTCTCACAGCATCTATTCACTCTGTTCTAGAATTTTTAGCCCACCTTTTTGATAATGGAGTAGCTGCCTCTACAATTAAAGTATCATTAGCAGCCATTTCAGATTTTCATATTGGGAAGGATAATTTATCTCTCATTTCCCACAAACTTTGCAAAGCCTTCTTAAAAGGGACTCTGCTGTTAAGGGCTCCTCACAGTGATCCCTCTTCCTCATGGGACCTTAATTTGGTACTACATCTGATTGTTTAGCCCCCATTTAAACTTGCAGTGACTTCTGATATTAAATTTCTATCTTGGAAAACTATCTTTCTGGTGGCTATTACATCTGCAAGACAAATGTCAGAAATCCAGGCACTATCTTCCCAGCCCCCATATCTTATTTTTCATAAAGACAGTCTCTCTGCATACCAACCCCTCCTTTCTGCCCAAAGTTGTTTCACAAACAAATATTAATCAGACCGTACATTTGCCTGTTTTCTTTCCTAACTTCAGCAACAAAGGTGAATAATTCTACATTTGTTGGATGTCCGTAGACAGTTGCATTTCTATTTGCAGAGGACTAAAGAGTTTCAGAAAACAAATCAATTGTTTATTGCCTTTGCAGGCCCTAGGAAAGGCGTACCAGTATCCAAAGTTACCTTATCAAAATTACTATCTGATTGCTTTTCTTTTATTTACACCACAAAAGGTATAAATCCTTCCAAACCTATTAAAACTCATTCAACCAGGGCTATGGCCACATCCGCAGTCTTTCAGAATAATGCCACTTTGGACGAGATTTGTGCAGTGGTCACATAGGTCAGTCATCATACCTTTATTACTCATTACAAGTTGGATTTCTTGTTTCTCCAGAATCTGTCTTATCTAACCACTTCATCAAATATGCTGTCAGTTGTCTGACTGTTAACAGTCCCTCAGCAAAAACATAACTTTCCTTTTTTCAAAATTCACTAAAAAAGACCACCTCATCATCAGATTTAAACTAAGAGACGTGTATAGCTTGTCTGCAACAGCAGCAGTTTCTGTAATATGTTTGGGATGACAGCTTTTTGCATGCATATGCATGTTGCTTAATGTGAATTTGTGAAAAAAACTCTGGCCTTAAAGGTACCAAAATATCAGTCAACATCCAACATTGCATTCAGAAAATGTATTAAATCCTTTCACCAGTGAGGAGTGGATTATATAAAGGAAGTAGAATTATATAGATGTGTATTAAAAAATTGTAAAAGAACCTAAAAAAGTATAATTTACTTCAGTGGACCAAAAACGTTTTGTGGCAGTGTTGCAAGTTGAAGTGTGTCCCAAAAGGATTAAGTTTTTTCTTTTTATGTTTTCCTTCAGCACGCTGAAGAATTCTGCTGAGGATGTTGAATTTGTAGAACTGTTAAATAACATGGAGTGCCAGATATTAAAAAAAATAATAGTAAAATGCAGTCAACTGTCGTCTTGTATACGAAAGTAAAGACAGATTCTGATAAGATGGGAGAAGATAAAAATGATTTTTGAAGCAGCCTTCACATTAGAATATTCAATATACAGTTCTCATTAGACAAGCTGTACTGAATAATTAAAAAAAAAGAAAAGAAAATTGTGAATTATTTGAGAAATATGGGCAACAAAAGATTAAGAAACAAATGCAAACATAAAGTTAAGAAATCCAGTAGAGTTGCACAGCAGCTGTAGTCTTAATGCAGTTGCATCTCCCAATGATTAAACCCTTTCCAGTTTTGCTTACCCTAAATCTGAAATTCTAGTTCTGTGCTCCTCCCACACCTTAGCTAAATTTGATGTCTTAGCAGTCAGTGAATGGAAAACAAATCTTTTCTAACTGAACCTAGCCAGGAAAAAAGTGAAGTAAAACAAAAAATGAAAATAAAACAAATTGTAATAAAATAAGAACAGAAGTTAAGAAACTGTAAGTATGCAAACCTTAATTGAATACATCCAGTACAATCGCACATTACCAGGAGTCTCATAGTTTTAACAGTGCTGATTCCTTTGGTCTGAAGGTAGTCAGATACTCAGTACTATTGATATTTTGCATTTGACAGATCCTTATACAGGTTTTACTGAAAAGGTTCATTTAGGTTATATCCGCGGTGGTGTAGCGGTAGTGTTGTTGCCTCACAGCAAGAGGTTCTATCGTTCGATTCTCGGCTGGAGTGCGTGGAGTGACTTCTGTATGGAGTCTGTGAATGGGTGGGCCTTCGTTGAAGGTTGGGCGTCGAGCTGGCAACTCGGCACCATAAAAACCTACTACCAGTCATTAGCGGACCAGAGTTCCGCTGTGGCTACCCCTAACCGGTAAAAGCCGAAAGACCAACAACAACTGAAAAGGTTCATTTAGACTGTCATTTTCTTTTGAAGACAATTAATTTGCTTTAGCTTAATGCCTTTCTATATTTTTTCTGCCATTGCAGACCTCAAACAAATTTTCTTGACACTCCACCAAAAATGTTAGCTTAGTTGCTAAAGATGCACTGCAGTCTTTCATGTGCATGCATGTGTGCTAATAACAGTACTCTGGTGCCAATTGTCATATTCTAATACTGTAGTTCCACAGTCCAGTTAAGAATTATACGGTTGTGCCCAATAGCTCTTTGTAGCCATTTCAAGGAATTATAGTCTGTAAGACATGAGAATTTTCTGGCATATAGTAATGGTTAAAGTTTTTGGAGAGCTTAGATCATTCCCAGAATTCATCTTCCACAGCAGCATATGTTTTATTTTTTCACTGAAATCTACAGCTAAGCAGTACTGCTGGATGATATTTTTCCTTGGAGAAATATGGCTGAGTACAGGTCTTAGTCCAGGGTTTGTGCAAATACCTGCACTTCAGAATCCTGATTATAAATTGATAAATCCTGTATGCAAGGGTTCTACTCAAGGCCTCTCTGTGTTTTTGGAAAACCTGCTCATCAGCCATTGTCCAGTTAATTGTATGTAAGACTAGATTTTAATGTATCTAGAGGTGTGACTATGATGCTGTAGTAAGGGACAAACATTTTGTAATATCCTGTTGCCCCAAGGAATGCCATCACCTATTTTTGTTAACATTATTAGGCCATAACTGGGTAATCTCCCTTTGTCAAGCTCTGGCTAACTTTTGCCACTACCCACCCAATGATCAAAATTAATTTCTTAATTTCTTATGCTGTTCTAATTTGAATTTGTCTTAGTAGTCAACTCATTTGATTTTAATGTAAACCTGAGTCAGGTGTTGCCCATGATGTTCATCATGTTACCCTGCTGCAGTCATCACACTTTTTAGCCTGCCGTCAGGCGGTCCCGCAGTCGGCCCGAATTCCAAAGTCTTGGTCTGGCGTTGGTTGCTTTCGCTTCTTCCCTGACGTCAATGCGCCAGGGGTATATAAGAGGCATCCGACGCCATTTTCTTCAGTCTTTCTTGCCGCGTGGTGCCCAAAGCAGAAGCAGTTCGCAAGTGCCGGTCGGCCAACACCTGAGATTTTCTATTTGAATTTCAGTCCGAAGTCTTCAATAAAGCTAAGTACCCCGTTGGGGAACATTTTCTTGCCTCAGTCCGATGTCAGAAAAAGTTAACAACTGCATTTCTTGTGGGATGCAAATACCTCATTAGGACTTCCATTCCTATTGTATTCTTTGCCTAGGCCCAGACCACGACGTCACAGGTTGTCGGTTTTGCGCTAGGTTTAATAAACGCACTATCAAACGCCGTTTTGACTTCACACAGCATTACTTTGGTAGAAAATTTAATTATATCATGCTGTCGGAGCAGCCGACGACCGCAATTCATAAAAAACGCAAGGATAAGGACAGGCAGCCTAGGAATAAGCCAGACCCCGAGGCCTCAGCTGGGCCTGTCGCCGGTTCTCCGGTTTTCAGTGAGGCGCCTACGTAGCCCCTGACGACAGCAGAGCTGGAACCCCAGACAACTGCCGACTCCCAAGCGGAGTCTACTAAGCCGACGCAGCCATCTACCGTCACCGGAGCAGAATTAGTCACCGGTGCAGAGGAAACACCTTCGGTTGCAGAAGGTGTTTTCAGACCGACTACACTCACCATTAAGTCTTATGCTAAGCTTAAAACTCCTTTAAAACCTAAGAAAACTGTTCATCAGTCTACAGGTCAAGACCCCATGCTTAAGAAACAGATGCTTAAGATGGCTTAAGATTTAATTACCCTTATCAGGGGTTCCCATCCCCCTCCTGATAAAAGACCAAGACAAGAGGAGGATTACGCATCCTCTGATCAGGTTTCTCTCTCCTCAGATTCTTCTGAGGAACAGGATTACACTTTTCCACCTTATGAGGATTCTGATGCTGAAGACTCTATTCCTTCAGCATCTCCTCCTGAAGACTACTCCTTTGGGGAAATATTACATACCATGAGGGAACATTTCCACTGGGAAGGCCAGGATTGCTCAGATTCTAAGAAAAGGCTCCGAGAGTTCCTTTTATTACCCCAGCACAGACCTCTTGCTATCCCTCCTGTTTTAGATGTTGTGGATGATGTCTACTTGGAGTCTAGTTTAAATCCAGACTCTCTACCTCCTGCTCCAGCCAAACCAGGCAGATACTACAGACTCACACAGATTCCTTTATAAAAGCCCTGTAGCTGACCCAGAAACCATGTTCCAGGGTCCTAAGGGAGCAAAAGCTTCTATGGCTAAAAATCCTGTGCCCTCTGAAAGAGATTCCAGAGCCCTAGATAGATGGGGAAAGAAAATATACACCTCTGCAACTCTGGCTATGAGAGCATTAAATTGCCAGTTTCACATGTTGAAATATCAACAATTCCTGATGTCTCAGTTAAAACAAAAAATGAGCATACATTCAGAACAGCCTGAATTCAAGGACATGCAGGATCTGTTGCATGCAGCTGAACAGATGGGCAAGCATACTTTACAATACGGATTTGATTCACTGGAAGCTTCCTGTAGAGCAGCTGTTACTGGCTCTGTCATTCGTAGACTTGCTTGGTTAAAAGAGCAAACCCTCCCTGACCATGTTAAAGCAAAATTATTAGATGCACCTTTACAACAGGATGTATTATTTGGTGTCAAAGCAGAAGAGGTTTTAAAGAAAATGGAGGATAAGGCTAAATCTATGCAAACGGTCAAGGATTTCTTGCAGGTACAACCCCCTCGCTTCAGCAGAAATTGGCCAACAAAAAATTGGCCCTTTCAGCTTCAGACAGATCACAGAGGGGCAAATACAGATGCCCAAGGGGCAGAGGTCAGTCACAGGGCCTTTACAAACCTCGCCAATGGGGTTCTGCTACCCAGAAAGGAGGGGAAGACAGGCCCCAAGCTAGGAGAAGGTAGACACAATGACTCTGTCCTCAAACTACCAAGCAAATCTCTCCTGGCAACACCCTTGGGAGGAAAACTAGCATTTTTTTCAGACAACTGGCACATCATCACAAAAGACAAATGGGTTCTAAACATTGTCTCTCAAGGATACAGATTCCACTTTCATACCTTACAAAGGATCAAAGGAATGCCAAACCTGCCACCAAATCAATGGGCAGAGGCACAAAAACAAATTACAGCTCTCATGAACATGAGAGCCAGTCAACAGGTACCTACACAGGAGCAAGGACAAGGATTTTACTCAAGACTCTTCCTAGTTCCAAGAAAGGACAAAGTATGGAGACCCATTCTGGATCTTTCAGTTCTGAACACCTATCTGCAAGTACCAAAATTCAAGATGCTAACACTACATTAGCTTCTTCCCATGCTGGGCAAGAAGGCTTGGCTAGTCACTTTGGACCTCAAGGAGGCATACCTGCATGTCCCTATCAGACAAAATTGCAGAAGATACCTCCACTTCATTGCAGGTTCAACGCATTATCAATTCTCTGCACTGCCCTTTGGCTTATCTACTGCGCCCAGGGTCTTCACAAAATGCCTGGCACCAGTAATTGCATACTGCAGACAAAGAGGAATTCAAATATACCCATACCTGGACGACTGTCTTATTCAAGCAGAAAGCAAGGACATTCTTTTACAGCATCTGGCATTTGTCAAACACCTTCTAAGTTGCCTAGGGTACACAGTAAACGAAAAGAAATCAAAACTAGTGCCCTCACAAAACATAATATTCCTGGGTGCCAGCTTGAATACAATGGCCCAGATGGCTTATGTGACGCCAGACAAACAACGACAGCCGTTTCAATATTTCAAAATAATGGCAACAAAGACCCAACTCCCTGCAAGAAAAATTCTGCAAGCCTTGGGATTCATGGCATCTTGCATTACTACTAATACCATTTGCAAAACTGCATATGAGGAAATTACAATGGTACCTGAAAAGTGTATGGACTCAGCACAGCCACAGCTTGGAAACAATGATTCCACTCATTCCCTGCCTTCAACAGGAGTTTCCGTGGTGGGCACAGGCGTGTCACCTCAACAAGGGTCAGCCTTTCACCTTACCCACAGCCAGGCAAACTATGACAACAGATGCATCGGACTATGCCTGGGGAGCACACATGGCAGGACAGTGCATTCAGGGCAAATGGACTACAGATCAAAGACACCTGCATATCAATCAAAAAGAAATGCTAGCAGTGCAGAATGCCCTAACAGCTTTCAAGGACCTTCTACACCCAGGACAACTACTAATAAGGACAGACAACACCACAGTTATGTGGTACATAAACAAGCAAGGGGGCACATATTCCTACCCTCTATGCAGGCAAGCAATGACCTTGTGGAACACTGCACTGTCTTACCCGGTTCAATTACAAGCACAATTCCTGCCAGGAAAGAAAAACACATTGGCAGATGACCTAAGCAGAAGCATCATGGATCCACATGAATGGAAACTAGATCCACAAGTATTTGCAGTGATAGCTCAAAAATGGGGACGCCCTGACATAGATCTGTTTGCAAGCCCCCACAACCACCAACTTCAAAACTTTTGCACAAGGACCTTCCATCCACTAGCTTGGAAAGTGGACGCCCTCTCATTCAGTTGGAAAACATTAACAGCATATGCCTTCCCTCCACTGCCTCTTCTAGCAAAGGTACTGCTGAAAGTCAGATTAGAGAGGCCACAAATGATTCTCGTTGCACCAGACTGGCCACGCCAACATTGGTATGCAATTTTAAGGAACATGGCCCAGGGCCCACCATGGATTTTGCCACAAATTCCTCACCTGCCTAAATCCCCTGGAGCCGAACGTTCCTCAGAGTCTACAATATTTAACTGAAATATTACACAAAGGACTTTCCTTTTCATCTATTAAGATCCACGCCTCAGCAATTTCAGCACGGATCCTCCTTTATTTTCACATCCACTCCTAAGACAGTACCTCAGAGGGGCTAAGAACTTAAGACCGCCAAGGAGAGCTCCAACACCTACTTGGGATCTCAACTTTGTCCTGGAAAAGCGTACACTGCCGCCCTTTGAACCAGCTTTCTTAACTGATTTAAAATTTCTTTCATGGAAAACTGCCCTACTCCTAGCAATAACCTCAGTTAGAAGGGTCTCAGAGCTACAAGCACTAATGGCAGTGGAACCTTTCCATCAAGACAGAGTTTCTCTACGAACTAATCCTTCCTTTATGCCAATGGTGGTATCCAGTGTGGCCCTAAACCAAACCATTCACTTGCCCACCTTCTTCCCAAATCCCCAGAACAAAGGAGAAAGACTCCTGCACTCTTTGGACATTCACAGGCAATTATGTTACTACTTGGATAAAACTAAGGCTTTCAGAAAAACTGACCAGCTCTTTGTAGCCTATGCTACAGGATCACAAGGAAAAGCTATCTCAAATCAGATCATTTGTAAATGGATAGGACATTGCATACGTTTCTGCTACACACATCATGGGAAACCAGTACCTGCTAACATTAGGTCCCACTCTACCAGGGCTACAGCTACATCAGCAGCCTTTTTCAGGGGAGTGCCAACCAAGGATATTCTGGAAGCTGCTACTTGGAGTTCAGTGCACACCTTCACCAAACACTATCACTTACCTCTTTACTCTAAGACTAGAGCTGGTTTTGCCACTGTAGTTTTGCAGAGCCTACTAGCTTCTTCTAACCCTGTTTGACTCTACCTCCCCTCCTTAGCTTTGGGATTCAACCCAAGTGTGATGACTGCAGCAGGGTAACACGATGAACATAGTACAGTTTTGTACCTACCATAAATGTAGATGTTCGAGTGTATACCCTGCTGCAGTCCAGGTTACCCTCCCTTCATCCCCTCTGAACTAGCTGAACTTATCTCTTCCACTTTATCCTATACTATCTCTGTGGTGTATTTGCTTTTACCTCAGGGTTTTGTTTTATTTTTATATAACCATATGTGTGTGTGTGTGTGTGTATACATACATATATATATATATATATATATATATATATATATATATATATATATATATATATATCTTTTGCCTACCATTTGGGGGCACCTGACATCTGGGGCAAGAAAAACTGAAGAAAATGGCGTTGGATGCCTCTTATATACCCCTGGCACACTGACGTCAGGGAAGAAGCGACAGCAACCAACGCCGGACCAAGACTTTGGAATTCGGGCCGACTGCGGGACCGCCTGACGGCAGGATAACCCAAGTGTGATGACTGCAGCAGGGTGAACACTCGAACATCTACATTTATGGTAGGTACAAAACTGTACTTTCCTCCCAGGACCACTTGTATTATCCAAGCAGTCAACAGTTTTTGAAATTCTTCCTCTGTTACTTGGTTAACTTGCTAAGACATCCTGATAGAGAACATGTTTGAGTGGCCACTGAGTTACTATGTCCATGTGGTGCTGTACTAGCTGGATGTACCCTGACATAGTTATGAACACATCCCCAAGTTAGTTTAATTCGTCTTGGATTTCCTGAACCTGTATAAGGGATTGATGATGATGCAGTGCTGTCCATTTCACCAAATCATCAATGTGATCCTCAGTGAGGAAATTTGTTACCAGATTTCCCCCAGATTCCTCTTATAATCCACTTCATATGCTATGTACTAGTGCTCCTCTATCATGGTATATCTGTATTACATTGTCATGGTAAAGTTTCTTGTTTCTGCTCCCTGCCTGGAAACTCCACAACATAATTGACATCACTTGCCTTCCTCACAACAGTTAACTGACACTCCCATGCTGCCTGCAGCTTATTTTTCAGAGCCAGAATAAGTAACATTTCCTTTAGAGTGTTTACTCTTGGGCTGTCACTAACCAGTCAACACCAACAAAAAGTTTGGCATGTGTTTGCCGTAGGTTCTCTTTTGCCACCCCATGATCTCACTAAGGTTAGTCCTGAAATTCAGTTCATATGCCACAGCAGACTCCATGTGGTAATCACATTCACCCTCCCACTTATCAAGAATTCAGTCAAGGCTCGCCTCAATCTATACATATCAAACAGCTCTGATACCAAAAAATGTGTATATTTTTAGGGCATTTCTCTCTGCAAAGAGGAAATGAGGTACGTATATGTCCCATTCTAGCTTAAACCAATCTGCAAAGACTCTCAACTTGGTCTTTGAGAATAGAACTGATCTTTTCCACTAGACCATTTATTTATGGATGATTGGGTACAGTTTCAAATTGCTTTACCCAAGGGCATGCATGCGTGCGCGCACACACACACACACACACACACACACACACACACACACACACACACACACACACACACACACACACACGCACAGTACCATATGTTTTTAGTCACTTTACATGTAGTGCTTCCACATACAAGTCACCAGGTCATGAAGTTGCCCTTCTGTCTGTGATCTTTATAATTCTTTTTTCCCCTCTCCCTGCTAACCATTAAGCTTTTTCTTACTGGACTCATGCCCATTCATTCTGTAGCAGTGGTGATACCTTCAGATTTACTAAGGTGAGAATGGTCTGGAGAGGCTGTCAAAGAGGCAGACATCAGGAAGTTTGTGCACTTGCTGGCATCCTTGCACCTGAAGGGATTAGTATTAACCTAATCCCCCCAAAAAGGCTACCACCATCACTGTCTGTGGTCTTTATAATTCTTTTTTCCTCTCTCACTGTTAACCATTAAGCTTATTCTTACTGGACTCAAGCCCATTCATTCTATAGCAGTGCTGATAACTTCAGATCTTCTAAGGTGAGAATGGTCTGGAGAGGCTGCCAAAGAGGCAGACATCAGGGGAGTTTGTGCACTTGATGGCATCCTTGCACCTGAAGACATTAATATTAACCTAATCCCCCAAAAAGGCTACCACCATCACTGGCTGGATGGTAAGCGTATTGCTAACCCTAGGCCATATATTGATACCACTGTCTCATCCAAGGGAAGTAATGTGGTATGAGTGTGGCTGTTGCTGCCACACTCAGGTAACACTTTGCTGATATCCTTTTATTCAGTGTTGCAGTATTCTTTACATATGGGTTATATTCCTCTATTGACCCGACATCTGGCTTGTACACAAAAGCTTCAAGCTACTGCCTGTGCATGAGACATCGCATGTAGGCTCAGGGAATGTCAGGCATAAAAGGGATGTCTGCATGTACCATCCTCAGAACTTTTTCGCCACCATTCGGAAAGTTTGTCTCATGCGTTTGGTCTGCTGTTGGAATCCGAGTTTTGTTCCTCATCTTCAAGTAAGTACCCCATTGGAGATTTATTTGCTTGCTTCTGTCCTATGTTATTGTTAATATCATCCAGAAAGACCAAGTGTAGATATAGAAGACAAGTTCCATATAAGGATAGTCATGAGCTCTGTTTGTTTTGTTTAGGGCTTACCCACAACCATCGGTCCTGTTCTGTCTGTCAGGCCTTCGTCCCTAAAACCTTGCATAGTCGTCTGTCTCTTTAAACTTGTGTCTTGAAAACCAGAGGCTTAAACGTCCAGCTAGGGAATCAATGGTTGGTTCTGCGAGTTCCTCTGAGCTCTCCGTGAATAGAAAGGTGGCCAGAGCTAGGCCCAAATCCTCTTCGTCTGTGCCTTCTGTCTCTGAGGTGCCCCTTGAGGTTGGTGAAAATATGGTGGTATGGTCAGAGGTAGGGTCCATCTCTGCAGCAGGAACTGCATTGGAGGCCCTCATGAGTGTGGATTTGAGCATGTCCAAGGCCATGCAGATGTCCAGTTCGAATAATTTGGTTGGACCACGGCTGTTGATTTCTGAGGACTCAGGAACTGCTTCAGTTTCTTTGCAACAGGAAGCTTTGGCCGTTCGGCCTATGTCAGGCCTTGCTACTGCTTCAGAGAGGCCTGCTAAAAAGAGACAAAAGACTAAACATTTTGCAGTATCTTCTACCCCTATGTCAGACTGGGAAGTTTTCTTTCAAGGTCTTATTAAGGCCTTGATGGCCCTCAGGTCTCTAGCTTTGGCTTCTGCTATTTTTTGCCCTGCCTTCTCCTTTTTCCCTGTACTGCTGTTGGGTTCTCAGGAATCTTTCTCTGCTATCCCGCCCCAGGATTCTGACTCTGAGGAGTCTTTCTCAGATGAAGACTCCTTAGCATATTCTGTCCAGATACCTTCCCCCTTGGAGTATGCATCCCCAGAAGAGGAGTCAAGTGGAGGAGACTCACCCATGGAAGAAAAC
Source organism: Protopterus annectens (assembly GCF_019279795.1). Classification (NCBI taxonomy): domain Eukaryota; kingdom Metazoa; phylum Chordata; order Ceratodontiformes; family Protopteridae; genus Protopterus; species Protopterus annectens. Next base: position 873,039,273 of record NC_056741.1, on the reverse strand, counting down.
TCTTTTGGTGAGACAGTCAGTAAAATGAGGGAATTCTTTAAGTGGGATTCTTCTCAAATTTCAGAGGAACAAAAGGGATACTATGATGTGCTTCAGGTGGAGGTCCCTGTACCTGCAGCTGTTCCTCCAGTGCTTCCTGCCTTCCTTGATGCCTTCGCTTCATCTTCCAAAAACCCTGATTCACAGGCACCAGCTCCCAAAAGACCTGACCATTTCTGTAAGATCCCTGAGGATTGCAAATTTCTTTTTAAATGCCCTTCAGCCGACCCAGCTGTAGTCTCCATCACTTCTAACAAATCCTCTTGGGTTGTCCCCTCTTCAGAATTACTTCCTTCAGACATAGAATGTAAAATTTTAGAGAGGTTAAGTAAGAAGGTCTACACTTTTTCAACCCTTGCAATCAAGGCCATTAATTACCAGACTCATACAGTGGATATAAAAAGTGTACACACCCCTGTTAAAATGCCAGTTTTTTTGTGATATAAAAAATGAGACCACGATAAATCATTTCAAAACTTTTTCCACCTTTAATGTGACCTATAACCTGTACAATTCAGTTGAAAAACAAACAAATCTGTTAGGGGAAAAATTGTAAAAAAACCTATAATAGCTGTTCTGTACTAAATTCTCATAAAATTATTATACTTTTCTATCTACTACTCTAAACATTTAACTGATTATATTTCTTGACTACCTAGTTGTACTCCATCCTTGATGTCCTTCAAGGATGCATCTGCAGTCATAACATATGGGTTGTCCTGCCTCAGGCAGCCCTTCTGTCGACCGGATTCCAAAGTTTGGGTCTGGCCTCGGCTGATGTCGCACTTCACCCGACGTCATAGCTCCTGGGGTATAAAGGCATCAGCCAACGCCATTTTCCTCAGTCTTTCTTGCCGCGCGGTGCCCGAAGCAGAAGCTGTTCGCAAGTGCCGGTCGGTCAGATCCAGAGATTTCAACTACCGAAGACTTCTAAAAAAGCTAAGTACCCCGTTGGGGACTCTTTCTTGCCTCAGCCGATGTCAGACAAAGTAAATAATTCTTTAACTTGTGGGAAACAAATACCTCATAAGGATTTCCACTCTTACTGCCTTCCTTGCTTAGGCCCAGACCACGACGTATCAGCTTGTTTAGCCTGTGCTTCCTTCAACCGACGGACACATTTAGCTAAAAAACGCAAGGAAAAGGACCGACACTCGCGGCCCGCGGTTTCGGCTGAAACCACGGTTAGGCCTACCGCGAGTGTCTCGGTTTCGGCTGAGACTGAGACCTCGGTTCTCCCTTCGGCCGAAAGCATGCCTCCGACAACCGAGGCCACACAGGCCATGGCTGAGACGGTCTACAGAAATTCCTACTGAAGAAGCAGGCACACAAGATTTGTCCGACACTATTCCGTTGGACATCTCTACCCCTGCACGTGGGGCAGCTAGACCCCCTGCTTCTATGTCTATCAAGGCCTTTTCCAGGGCTAAAGCAGCAAAACTTTCCAAGGCCTTACCTACAAAAGCTCCCTCTCACAGGCCTACTTCAAGTTCTCAGATTCTCAGCCTTGCTGAGGACCTTATTTCTCTGATCAGGGCTCACCCAGACAGGGCCTCACAACCCCCTCCTGAAAAGAGGCCTAGGACTGAACCCCCTGAACCTCTCTCCACTGACTATTCCTCGGATGGTTCAGATTTATCTGATCATCAGGAAGGCCCATACTCACCTTATGAGGATTCTGATGCAGAAGACTCCATCCCTTCAGCCTCTCCTCCAGAAGAATTTTCATTTGGGGGAACCCTACACTCTATGAGGGAACACTTCCAATGGCAGGGTCAGGATTTTTCTGATTCTAGGAAAAGGCTAAGGACTTTTTTACACTTACCACAGCATAGGCCTTTAGCCATACCACCTGTACTATCAGTTGTTGATGATGCATACAATGATGCCAGTACTGCCCCTGATTCTCTTCCCCCGGCCCCTGCCAAACCTGACAGGTACTACAGGGTCCCGGATTCTCACTTCCACTTGTATAAGGCCCATGCTGCAGACCCAGAAACCATTTCTCAGGGCCCTAAAGGTTTTGCAGCTGCCTCTGCCAAAAAACCCCTACCCTCTGAAAGAGAATCTAGAGCATTAGAGAGATGGGGTAAAAAGGTTTATACATCTGCTATTCTTTCTGCCAGGGCTTTAAACTGTCAATTTCACATGATACAGTACCAGGAATTTTTGTTAGATCAGCTGAATAAAAAGCTGGCCTCTCCTGAACCTTTAGACCGTAAGTCCCTTCAGGATTTGGTACACAACTCTCAGCAGGTCAGTAATCATTTCTTGAAATGTGGCTATGATGCACTGGAGGCTTCATTTAGATCAGCTATGACTGGAGCAGTGATTCGAAGGCATGCCTGGCTAAAAGAACAATCCTTGCCAGACCATGTTAAGTCTAAACTCCTAGATGCCCCTATGGAGAAACAAAGTTTATTTGGCTCCCCTGCACAGGAGGTTCTAAAGAAAGTGGAAGAAAAAGCAAAATCTGTCCAAACAGTCAAGGATTTCCTGCAGGTCCAACCTCCGAGGTTCAGCAGAAATTGGCCTTCAAAGAATTGGCCCTTTCCAGACACCTCTAGAGCACAGAGAGGCAGAAATAGACGCCCAAGAGGCAGAGGTCAATCTAGGGGTGCCTACAGGGGTCGTCAGTGGCAACCTGCCAACCAGAGAAGTGCCGCCACAGCTGCGACTGCAACCACTTCAACAGGACAGACACAATGACTTGGCTTCCACCTACCAGGGAACAACTGGAAGCACCCTTGGGCAGAAAGCTAGCTTTATTTTCAAAAAACTGGCATTGTATTACAGGAGACAAATGGACTTTGCAAACAATAGACAAGGGCTACAGGTTTCACTTCCACACACTACCAAAAAAGAGAGGAATGCCAAACCTTCCACCAAGCCAGAAATCATAGGCTCTAAAACAAATCATCAGCTTACTAAGGATGAGAGCAATAGAAAAGGTACCATCTATGGAACAAGGCCAAGGATTTTACTCCAGACTATTCCTTGTACCAAGAAAAGAAAACCAATGGAGGCCTATTCTCAACTTGTCCGCACTGAACACATATCTCATTGTTCCAAAATTCAAAATGCTGACCCTATAGCAACTTCTTCCCATGTTGGGCAAGGTGTCTTGGCTGGTGACTCTAGATCTCAAGGAGGCATACCTGCACGTCCCTATATGACCAGATTGCAGAAGACACCTCAGATTTCTTGCAGGATCAGAGCATTATCAATTCTCAACATTGCCCTTTGGCTTATCTACTGCGCCCAGAGTATTCACGAAATGCCTGGCATCAGTAATTGCTCATTGCAGGCTTCAGGGAATTCAAATCTACCCATACCTGGACGACTGCCTAATACAAGCGGACAACAAGACAAAAATAATAAAGGATTTGGCCTATGTCATACAACTGCTGCAAGCCTTGGGATACACAGTCAACATACAAAAGTCAAGACTAGTGCCATCCCAAAGGATAACATTTTTGGGTGCAGAACTGGACACAATAACTCAGATGGCTTTTCTCACAGAGGAAAAACAAAAGCAACTACCAGTCTATTTCATGGCATTAACAAAACAAACTCAGCTTACTGCAAGGAAAGTCCTGCAGGCCTTGGGTTACATGGCATTCTGCATAATCTTGATCCCACATGCCAGGCTGCATATGAGAAAATTACAATGGTACCTGAGGAATGTATGGTCTCAACACAAACACAGTCTAGAAGCCCTGATACCAATCATTCCATGCCTGCAAAAAGAATTCCTGTGGTGGGCTCAGGCCTGCCAGATAAACAGAGGATTGCCTTTCCACAAACCACATCCAAGGCAGACCATTACCACGGACGCCTCAGACCTAGGCTGGGGGCACACATGGAAGACAAGTGTATCCAAGGCCTATGGTCCCAAGACCAGCTGAATCTACACATAAATCTAAAGGAGATGCTGGCAGTGAAGCATGCAATCGAGGCATTCAGTTCATTCCTCCAGCAAGGACACCTGCTGATAAGGACGGACAATACCACAGTCATGTGGTACATCAACAAACAGGGAGGCACACATTCATACCCTCTATGCCGGATGGCAATGGACCTGTGGAACTTAGGCCTGAATCTCAACATCCAACTGCAGGCCAGATTTGTACCAGGAAAAGAGAATTCACTAACAGACAGCTTAAGCAGAACTACCACGGATGCTCACGAATGGATGCTGCATCCAGACATCTTCAAAACCATAACAAAGAAATGGGGAATGCCAGAGATAGACCTGTTCGCCTCCCCACTCAACCACCAACTGAAGAAGTTCTGCTCAAGAGTATACCACCCACTAGCCTGGAAGGCGGACTCCCTTTCTTTCAGCTGGAAGGCCCTGACAGTATATGCCTTTCCACCTCTCCCATTGATGTACAAAGTTCTACTGAAGATCAGAGAGGAACAGCCAAAGGTAATTCTGATAGCTCCAGACTGGCCAAGGCAACATTGGTACCCGCTACTGAAAAGCATGTCTCGGACGAACTCATGGCCTCTACCTCTATGTCCTTTACTTCTAACGCAGAACAACTACAAGACCCTGCATCCAAACTTAAAAACGCTGCAGCTAACTGCTTGGAAAATTGCATAAAACAAAACCAACCTGTTTTATCTCAGAGGGTTAAGGACATTATCCTGGAGGCTCGCAGACCCTCCACAAGGAAAACATATTCAGCCAAATGGAAGAGATTCCTCATTTGGAGTGCAGCAAAGGGAACAAATGTCACACTGGAAAACCTAGCACACATCCTAGAATACTTAGCAGAACTGTTCCACAAGGGCCTGTCCTATTCTTCCATTAAGATTCATGCATCAGCAATTTCAGCAGAGTACAACATGGATCCTCCTGTCTTCTCTCATCCTCTCCTCAGACAATTTTTGAGAGGGATCAAAAATGTAAAACCTCCAAGGAAACCACCTCTGCCTGCATGGGATCTCAATTTTGTGCTAGAAAAATTAACACTTCCTCCCTTTGAACCAGCAGCAACAGCAGACTTACAGTTCTTATCTTGGAAAACTGCCTTCCTGCTAGCAATCACTTCAGCAAGAAGGGTATCCAAGTTACAGGCATTAATGGCAGTGCAGCCTTTTCTCATCTTTCACCAGGATAGAGTGTCTCTGAGAACCAATCCTACTTTTATGCCAAAGGTGGTATCCAGGGTATCCTTGAACCAAGCTATTCATTTACCTACATTCTTCCCCAACCCACAGAACAGGGGGGAAAAACTACTACACACCTTGGATGTACACAGACAACTGCGCTACTATCTGGACAGAACTAAGGCCAGCAGAAAAACTGACCAGCTTCTGGTAGCATATGCAACAGGAGTGCAAGGGAAAGCAATTTCAAAACAGGCAATCTCAAAATGGATAGGAAATTGCATTCAATTCTGCTACTCATTTCATGGAAAGACAACTCCTGAAAATATCAGGCCTCACTCCACAAGAGCTACAGCCACCACTACAGCTTTCCTACGAGGAGTGGCTACCAAAGACATTTTAGAAGCTGCTACTTGGAGCTCCGTGCATACATTTGCCAAGCATTACAATCTTCCTTTATACTCCAGATCCCGAGCAGGTTTTGCAACTGCTGTTTTACAAGGGATCTTATCTACACCATCTTTATCTTAGTACCTCCTCCCCCAGTTTGGCTATGGTATTCTACCCATATGTTATGACTGCAGATGCATCCTTGAAGGACATAGTACAGTTTTGTACCTACCATAAATGTAGATGTCCGATAGGTATGCATCTGCAGTCAGGATTACCCACCCTCCTTCCCCTCTGTGGTATTCCTAGGTTACTTACCCCTCTCTTAGCTAGCTGGGGGAATCTATTATGGTGTATTTGTTTGTATGTATATATGTATATATACTTTTTGATTTCTACTGTTTGGAATTTGCTACTTTTATACAAATTTAGCCTTCCTTGAGGGCACCTGGCATCTGGGGCAAGAAACACTGAGGAAAATGGCGGCTGATGCCTTTATACCCCAGGAGCTATGACGTCGGGTGAAGTGCGACATCAGCCGAGGCCAGACCCAGACTTTGGAATCCGGCCGACCGAAGGGCTGCCTGAGGCAGGACAACCCATATGTTATGACTGCAGATGCATACCTATCAGACATCTACATTTGTGGTAGGTACAAAACTGTACTTTCTCTCTCATCATACCACCACTAACTAATTTCAACGCAAATACCAATCTTTCTCTCCCATTGTTTTTCTTTGTATTTTTGTTTGCTACAACTTTTATTTTCTCATCTTCCTGTAGTCACAAATTGTATTGCTACAAGGTTAGCATTAATCATCGGTTACATCTAATTATGCATTCAAAAATGTAAGTGTAACCAAGATAAAAATATTGTTTGCAACGTGGAAAATGAAGCTGTACTGTATATTGCCTGTGTATGTGAGTATTGGGAGCTTTTCTCCCCTGGCTTCCGCTGAAAAGGACTATCTCTCATAGTTGACTTTCCTGTTCAACAAGGATAAATAAACTGAACGGAAGACTAGAAGTGGTAACCCGTATTCTAATTTTGGAAGCAGCACATATTTACAAAGCAGTATGCATGCAGCATGAGAGAGGAGGTAAATTATTTTGCAGCACCATTTTAGCTGTGCTGGTATTTTATTAACTATATTTTGTGTATTTCTTGAACTTCAGAGAGGGGTACAGAGTAAGTTTTAAGTATTTGTTCAGACACCATCTTATAGTTATTTATTATTTTAAGCATGACAGTTTTGGTAGTTTTCTAGGGCAGAAAAGTGCATTAAATCTGTGTTTTTGTTTATTTTATGGCTAATGTGACGTATATTTGCTGCCCAGATGCAGAGATTAGAGAATTTGAAGGTTAGAAGGGAGACTGATATGATTCTAGAAGAATATTATCAGTGTATAATGTAACATTTAATAAGAATGGCCTTCAGTAATGTCATTAATAAATAAAAAGAACAGTAGTGGGCCTAAAACTGATCCCTGGAGGACAGCTGCATTGAATGTGCCTATTGATGAATATTGGTTATTTGTGAGAACTTGAAAAGTTCCGTTTTTGAAATAGCTTAGGAACCATTTGATTGTGCTAGTACAAAAGTTAATTAATTTGTTTGTAGTTTATGACTGCCCTAGTCATATCCACAGGTATGCCAGCTCTAATAAGTTATTTGTTGACATTAGTATAGATTGTATTTGTTACTGATAGTAGGGCTGTAGTGGTACTAAATGTATTTTTGCAGCCGTGCTCTTTATTTGAGAGATTCCATAGCTACTGATATGTTTAAGCATTTGTTTATAAGAACTTTCTGCGATATTTTGGCTAGAAGGCATAGACTGGATACTGGTCTGTTATCCTTTTGAGTTTTAGGTAGGTACATCTTTGGAAGAGGAGTGATGATAGTGTGCATTGGAGGGGATTTTCCTGAGGTAAGGGGAAGATAGAAGATAAAGCTGAGAGGTTTGCAATTTTCGCTCGTGCTGTCCTTAGGAAAGTGGGGTGCAGGGTGTTGGTGTTTGCAGCAGAGAGTTTTAGGTTGTTCAATGGTTTCTTTAAGAGAAAGCTCTGAGAAGTAAAAGGTTGCTGTATATTCAGCTAAGGGATACAGCCTTGGAGGTGAGTTGAAGTCTACTGAAGTGTAGTTTGGAGAGAGTGAGTGAGTTAGTGATGTTCTGAATAGAGGAGCTGTGAAAGTGTTTATAGTCATCTGCAGAGCTGCTGTTTGTGATGTTATTTTTGGGGGTGGTTGAAGTCTGGCCTGTGAAGGGTTTTTTTTTTTTCCAAAATGTTTAGGTATTCGGTGGTTCTTAACTTGTTTTCTCTTAAGAATTGAGATTTAGTAGAGCTTGTTGCAAATCTGGATTGTGTTCTAATGGATAGATAAGCTTGATGAAATTGTTCATTTGATGCATTCTGTTTCCAGATTTCACAGGTCTCGTCTCTTTATTTAATTGTATTCCTGATTTAATTTGATTTCCAAGGTCATGCCCATTTAATCTCCTGCAAGTGGTGGGGAGTAAAGAATTCGGAATTGTGATAAGGGTGCTGATGAAAAAGGATAAGGCTTCTTCTGGATTTTGAATGAGGTATAGAGGAGACTAAGATTGCTCAGTTGTTGGTTCAGAATGCTTAGATCTGATGTCAATTTTCTAACAGTGGATGTCATGGTGGTGGCAGTGGCCACCAAAAAGGAACTGAGAGTTCAACTGTCCATCCTCCTAACCAAGAGTCCTGGACGATGGACAGATTTGGGAAGTGGGTCTTTGCTTCACAGACCTTCACTGTTCGGTTCTTTAACTTCTTGGCACAGTTTTCTAGACTCCAGAGGGATTTGATAACTGAGCTTTCAGACACCCTTGCAGAAGCAGTGTCTGATGAGGTTCAGGATAATGCTGCCTCTCAGCTTGCCACCCTGGAGTCCATCTCAAATTCATCCATATAGCTTATTGCTCATACAACCCAAGGGATGTCTAAAGCAGCAGTTACAGGCATTGCCATTAGGCGTCATGCCTAGATGCTTTTGTGTGACTTCGCGGAACCTTGTAAATCTTTCTTTATCAACGCCTCAGTTGATGGTAGTTCCTTGTTTGGCCTGAAAGTTTGAGATACGCTAGCCAGGTGTAAAAAAGATGGAAAGACCCTTTCTGCTGTGGATGTTTGTTTTTTCCACTCCACAACAACCTTATTCCAGGAGTCAGAGAAGTAAAACAATGAGTAAAAAGGTCACACACAAAAAATAATTGGCTAAAAACACAAAAAGAAAAATCTAGCAAAACTAGACTTTCCACTGTGATTCCTTAAACCTCTTGTGTTAGAGGCAACATGGGATATATGGAAGTTACCCTTTAAGTCAGGTGTTTCAGATAAATGGTAATTCTGAATGTCCATGACTTTTTCTTTTAAGTCGATGTATGGACAAATTCAGGACAAAAAAGCCAAACCCCACTAGCTGTGGACATGCAGTTTCTGGCTTCTTATGCCATCATCAGCACAGCATAAGTGGAATGTTTGGCTAAAATTTAGAAACACAGGGTTGTTGTACCCAACTGATTTCCATAAACCATAGGGTGACTGCAAAATATCCCAACTAACAAACAAAAACAATGAGTAAAATGGTAACACAGAAAAACCAATCGGTTAGAAACACAAAAAGAAAAATCTTGCAAAACTAGACTTTACACTGTGTGATTCCTTAAACCTCTTTTGTTAGAGGCAACATGGGATATATGCAAATTACACTTTAAGGACATCAGGTGTTTCAGCTAAATGGAAATTCTGAATGTCCATGATTTTTTCTTTTAAGTCAATTTATGGACAAATTCAGACCAAAAAAAATCAAACCCCACTAGCTGTGGACATGCATATTTCTGCCTTCTTATGGCATCATCAGCACAGCATAAGTGGAATGTTTGGCTAACATTTGTAAACAGAGTTGTCGTACCCAACTGATATTCATAAATGGAGTAAAATCCATAAAAGGAATCAGAGGAGTGGAAATATGTGGATGTTCTCTGTGTTTCACTGTTGCAGTCCTAACATATGGGTTATCTGGCTCCCGGTAGCCCTCAGTCGGTCCAAATACCAGAGTCCTCGGTATATGATGTCGGCTGCCATTGGCTGTAAAACTGATGTCAGAACGTCAGGTATAAAGGGAGGCAGCCAACGCCATTTCCTCAGTCTTTCTTGCTGCGGAGCCCTAAGCAGATGAAATTCGCACTTATGCCGGTCGGCCATTTACCTTCTTTGTGATTTCTGATTACCAAGTTGAAGACGCTCTCAGGTAAGCACCCCATTGGGGATCCTCTTTTCTTGCTTTAACGAATGTCAGATAAAGTTAATAACTGTCTTGCCTGTGGAAAACAGATTCCGCAATGTGATTTCCATTCATAGGTTCATACTAGGCTGTCTGCCCTAGGGCATTTATAAGCCTAGCCAGAATGTGTTTGGCTTTCGCCACCCTTTTTAAATTTATTTTGCTATGCCCTTTTTCGAGGTTAGTATACTGTGCCTCTGTCTAACAGTGACACAGAAGTGATACCCGGGGTAAACCTACGATCTCCCATCCACTCATCAAGATTCCTCTTGAAGAGAGTCAATGAGGGACTCTGCCTAACCTGGACTGGGATTTTATTCCAGAGTGAAGGGAGCCTCTGAGTTATGAATCTGTCCCTCCAGCATGTCCTATTTATTTCAGTGCTGAGGTTCAAGTCTCTCGAGCGCGTAGCTCGATGGGATTTGGATTTTCTCAGGTGCAGCATGTCCATTAATTCCGGGTTGGACATGGCTTTATACGTCAGGCACAGATCGCCTCTGAACAGGCGGTATGCCACTGAGTAGAGCTGGAGTTTCTTTAACCGGGCAGCATATGGCATCTGTTTGAGCCCTTTGATCCTCTTGGTGAGGTACTTTTGGGGTCTTTCCAGTTGCTGCAGGTGTCTGGTATGGTACATCCCAAAAGGGGCATTGTACTCAGTTATGGGCCTGATGAGGGATGAGTAAAGAGGCACGATGTATTATATAACTTGTTTGGGCCTTGAACACGACGTCCCTAATTGCGATCTCTGTGCTTCCTTTAACCCTTGTACCATATGCCGTAGAGCTAAGATTTTGTATAAGCATTTCGGAGTCTGGCCTAAGTTCGTCGGTATGGCGTCTTCTAGTCTCCCAACTTCAGATATACCTAGGAAACGCAAAGACAAGGAACGTGACAGGCCTAGGGTTAAATCTGCTGATGAGCACCAGTGAAATTGGTCAGCCCAGCGGTAGTCAGTGAGGTGCTTTCGCGCCCCCTGCAGTCTGCAGATTTTCAGCTGGAGGCCTCTGCCATGACCTTTACAGAGTCCTCCATGCCGCAGGCTGCTATTTTGTCTTCAGACGCTCCGCCTAGCGCCACCTGAGATGGGTCCAGAGCTGCTATGCAGGCACCGGCTTCTGACGCCTCTTCTCTTCGACATGAGACCAGAACCAGACCGAATACCTTAGTTCACACTTCTGCAGTTGCTAGGCCTCCGAAGTCCCCCCGGATTACTAGCAAACCTTCCAGCCGAAAATCTACTCACAAACAGATGTCGGCCTCCTCTCCTGTGCCTCAATCCCAATTGGTAAAGATGGCTGGTGATCTTCTTTCCCTGATTAGGGGCTCTCACCCCCCACCACCACCTTCCAAGAGGGCTAGGGAATTGTCTCCTGATGTTTTGTCTGTTTCAGATTCTGAGGTTTCCAGTATTTCTGCTGGTGAAGAAGAAAATTCTCAACTTTTTTCTGGCTTTGAGGATTCCGATGCTGACGACTCTATCCCTTCTGTCTCTCCTCCAGAAGATTTTTCCTTTGGGGATACTTTGGATACTCTTAGGGAGTACTTTAAATGGGAATGTCAGGATTTTCCTCAGTCTAAGAAATTAATCAGGGAATTTTTGGATTTGCCACAGCATAAGCCTCTGGCTATGCCTCCAGTTTTTGAAGTCGTGGATGATGTTTTCATGGAAAATTCTGTAACTCCTAATTCTGTTCCTCTTGCCCCCAGAAAACCTGATAGGTATTATAAGGTTCCTGATTCTCATCAATTCCTTTTTAGAAACCCTACTGCTGATCCTGGGATTATTTCTCAAGGCCCCAAGGGTGTTAAGGCTACTATTGCTAAAAACCCTGTACCTTCTGATAAGGAGTCTAGGGCCTTGGACAGGTGGGGCAAAAAAGTCTATACCTCTGCAACTCTTGCCATTAGATCTGTGAATTGCCTTTCCCACATGCTTAAGTATCAGCAGCATACTTTGGAGGTTATTAAGGCAAACTTGGGGATATTCCTTCCATGTTGGAGAACAAAGATTTACATGACTTACTGAATTCTGCCACTCTAGTTAATAAGCATTCACTACATTGTGGTTTTGACAATTTGGAGGCTTCCTGCAGAGCAGCAGCCACTGGTTCCATTATTAGAAGGCATGCTTGGCTTAGGGAGCAGCATCTTTCTGAACCTGTTAAATGTAAATTGCTGGATGTTCTTTTGCACAAAGACAATCTGTTTGGTAACAAGACTGAGGAGGTACTGAAGAAGTTGGAGGATAAGGCAAAATCTATGCAAGCTGTAAAGATTCCCTTCAGGATGTTCTTAGTGTTTCACTGTTGCAGTCATTGCATTTGGGTAATCTGCTGGCAGGTTGCCCTGAATTCCAAAGTCTTGGGTTCTGTGTCGGTTGCTGTCTCCTCTTTCATGACGTCAGGGGTATAAAACATGCAGCCGATGCCATTTTCTTTAGTCTTTCTTGCCGCGCGGTGCCCGAAGCAGAAACATTTCACAAGTGCTGGTCGACCGACTACTGAAATATTCGAGTTTGAGTTTCAGAACCGAAGTCTTCACTAAAGCTAAGTACCCTGTTGGGGAAGCTTTTTTCTTGCTTTTTACTGATGTCAGAAAAAGTTAATAATTGTATTACTTGTGGGAAGCAAATACCTCATAAGGATTTCCATTTATACTGTATTCCTTGCCTAGGCCCTGATCACAATGTGCCTGGTTGTCGGTTTTGTGCTAGATTTAACCAACCCACTATTAAGCATCGGTATATTTCTGCATCAAAGTATTTTGGAAACAGATTTAACTACCCAGAAATGTCATCGGATAGCAATCCGACTAATGGAGTACATAAAAAACACAAGGAAAAGGACAGAGACAGGCAGTCGAGATCCATAACTGACGACGAAGCTTCTCCTAAGCCAGTCGCCAGTTCGCCGGTACTCAGTGAGACGCTTTTGCAGCCCCTGATACTTGCTGCCTTCGAGTCGCAGGCCTCTACCGACACCCATGTGGAGTCCGGCATGCTGCAAGATACTCATGGTATTGGATCGACGGATGTATTTCCCTCGGATGGCTCCGGAGCCACTGAGCAGGCACCGGCATCTGAGGGTGTTTTCAGACCCAACATTTGTATATCAAACCAACAACAGCTGCAAAACCAAAGACAAAAGCAACTTCTAAAACTAAAAAACTGACGCATGAGCCACGTGCACAGGCCTCTATGCCTAAAAAACAGATGATCAAAATGGCTGAAGACCTAATTACCTTGATCAGGGGTACCCATCCCCCTCCAGATAAGAGGCCTAGGCAAGACACTGACTATGAATCTTCAGATCAGGTTTCTATTTCTTCTGATTCCTCTTATGATCAGGAATTATCTATACCTCCCTATGAGGATTCTGCTGCTGAGGAGTCTATTCCATCTGCATCTCCTCCTGAGGATTATTCATTTGGAGAAACATTACATACTTTGAGGGAGCATTTTCACTGGGAGAGTCAAGACTTCTTAGAATCAAAAAAGAGGCTAAGTTATTTCCTTCTTTTCCCTCAGCACAAACCTTTAGCCATTCCCCCTGTCCTAGGCATTGTGGATGATGTGTTTTCGGAGTCAGGCTTGACCCCTGACTCCTTACCTCCGGCTCTCAGTAAGCCGGACAGATATTACAGGGTCCCTGACTCACATAAATTTTTATTTAGAAACCCTGCTGCTGATCCTGAAACTATTTCACAGGGTCCAAAGGGAGTTAAGGCCTCAACAGCAAAAAATCCTACCCCCTCTGACAGAGATTCAAGGGCACTGGACAGATGGGGAAAAAAGGTTTATACATCTGCAACCTTGGCAATCAGAGCATTACACTGTCAATTTCATATGCTTAAGTACCAACAACATGTTATGAGATTGCTGAATCAGAAAATGATGATGATTTCAGAATGTGCAGAAAATAAAGAATTGTAGGAATTATTGCATGCAGCTGAACAAGTAGGAAAGCATACTTTGCAATGTGGTTTTGATTCCTTAGAGGCCTCCTGCAGGGCCACAGTTACTGGATCTGTGATTAGGAGGCATGTCTAGTTAAAAGAACAAAATTTGCCTGCTGATGTTAAAGCTAAACTGCTAGATGCACCTTTACAGCATGATTCTCTGTTTGGTATTAAGGCAGAAGAGGTTTTAAAGAAAATGGAAGACAAAGCTAAGTCTATGCAAACTGTTAAAGACTTCTTACAAGTGCAGCCACCAAGATTCAGTAGACACTGGCCTACAAAAAAATTGGTCATTTCCTGTGTCAGACAGAGCTCAAAGGGGCAAGTCCAGATGCCCTAAGGGTTCCAGATACCAGGTGCAAGATTCATACAGGTCAAATCTGGAGGAGATAAAGCACAAACCTACAGAAAGCAATCCCAATGACTTCCCTCTGCCTACACCAAGCACTTGTGTATTGGCAGCACCCATAGGGGAAAAATTAGCACTTTTTGCTCAAAATTGGCAGTTAGTAACCCAGGACAAGTGGGTACTAAACATCGTATCACAGGGATACAGATTCCATTTCCACACTCTGCCAGTGGTAAAGGGTTGGCCAGATCTGCCAAAAATTCAGTGGGCAGAGGCACAGAAACAGGTTACGTCCCTCATGGATATGGGGGCCATTCAGATAGTACCAGAACAGGAAAAAGGACAAGGTTTTTACTCACTGTTCTTGGTACCCAGAAAGGGCAAGGCCTGGCGGCCAATACTGGATTTATCGATTTTGAACACATACCTGGACATTCCAAAATTCAAAATGCTGACTTTGCAGCAGCTTCTGCCCATGCTGGGCAAGAATGCCTGGCTTGTGACTTTAGACCTAAAAGAGGCATACCTGCATATTCCAATAAGGCAATCGTGCAGAAGATACCTCAGATTCAAGGCTGGCTTAATGCATTACCAATTCTCCGCATTGCCCTTTGGCTTATCTACTGCGCCCAGGGTCTTTAAAAGTGCCTGGCACCAGTAATTGCATTTTGCAGACAAAGAAGTATACAAATATATCCTTACTTAGACGACTGTCTCATTCAAGCAGAGAACAAGGACACTCTTCTTCGACACCTGGCATTTGTGAAAAGGCTTCTAACATGCCTAGGGTACACAGTAAATGAAAAGAAATCGCAACTGGTACCCCTCAAAAGATAACATTCCTGGGTGCAAACTTGAATACAACTGCCCAGATGGCCTGCCTCACACCAGACAAGCAAAGGCAACTGACTACTTACTTCAAACTGATGGCAACAAAAACCCAGTCTTCTGCAAGACAAATTCTGCAGGCTCTGGGCTTCATGGCATCCTGCATCCTACTGATTCCATATGCAAGACTGCGTATGAGGAAACTTCAATGGTACCTAAAAAGTTTATGGAGTCAACATTCTCACAATCTGGAAACTGATTCCTCTCATTCCCTGCCTGCAACAGGAGTTTCTGTGGTGGGCAAAGGCATGTCACCAAAACATGGGACGGCCCTTCACTCTACCCCTTACCAGCCAAACCTTAACAACAGACGCATCAGATTATGCCTGGGGGCCCCACATGGCAGGAAGATGCATTCAGGGCATATGGACACCAAAACAAATGCATCTACATATCAACCAGAAAGAGATGCTAGCTGTTCAAAATGCCCTAACAGCCTTCAAGGACTTACTTCATCCAGGACAACTACTGATAAAGATGGACAACACCACAGTCATGTAGTATATAAACAAACAAAGGGGCACACACTCATACCCCCTTTGCAGATTAGCCATGGCACTGTGGGACACAGCTTTGACCTGCCATTTACATTTTCAAGCTCAATTCCTGCCAGGAAAACAAAACACTCAGATGATTTAAGCAGAAACCTTGGATCCTCACGAGTGGAAACTAAATCCACAAGTCTTCAGCATGATAACAGAGAAATGGGAAAGCCCAGACATAGATCTATTTGCCTCTCCTCACAATTAGCAATTGAAAAGATTCTGCACAAGGACTTATCACAGACAAGCATGGAAAGTGGACGCCCTATCCTTCAGTTGGAAACACCTATCAGTTTACACCTTTCATCCTCTGCCTGTTCTCCCCAAAGTCCTCCTAAAAGTCAGACGAGAAACCAAAGATGATACTAATTGCTCCGGACTAGCCCCGCCAACACTGGTACCCAATCCTAAGGAACTTGTCTCAATACCCAGCTTGGACTTTGCCTCAAAGACCACAACTACTGTCCCAGCAGAACAGTCAGATCCTGCACAATCAACTACAGACCCTGAACCTGGCAGCATGGCTGATCATGTAGTCATACAAACAACACCTCTCAGTAATGCTGTGATGGATGTCATTTTGGAAGCCAGAAGGCCTAGTACTACAAAATCTTATGCTGACAAATGGAAGAGATTATGGAAGAGATTCTGTGCTTGGAATCAAGCACAAGGAAATGATACAGCAGAACCAAATATTCCTCAGATATTGCAGTACTTAACTGAGATGCTTGACAAAGGCCTATCTTTATCAGCAATTAAAATCCATGTTTCTGCCATTTCGGCTCATTACAATACAGAGCCATCAATCTTTTCTCATCCTTTACTAAAGCAGTATCTTAGAGGAGCCAAAAATTTAAGGCCTCCTAGAAGATCACCATTGCCTGCATGGGACCTCAATCATGTGTTGGAAAAGCTCATCCTGCCTCCATTTGAACCATCTGCTACCGCTGATATAAAGTTCTTATGAAAAACAGCTCTGCTACTAGCAATTACTTCAGCAAAAAGAGTTTCAGAACTACAGGCCCTCATGGCTGTTGAGCCTTTTATCATATTTTACCCTGACAGGGTGTCTCTGAGGACAAATCCTACTTTCATGCCTAAGGTGGTTTCCAGTGTGGCTCTTAATCAAACAATTCATCTGCCAACCTTTTATCCAAATCCGCAGAACAAGGGAGAGAGAATTCTGCATTCCTTGGACGTACACAGACAGCTAAGATTCTACTTGAGCAGAACTAAAACTCTAAGAAAAACTGAGCAATTACTAGTGGCATATGCTGCAGGATCAGAAGGCAAGGCTATTTCAAAGCAGACAATTTCAAAGTGGATAAGCCACTACATCCGTTTCTGCTATTTACACCATGGTAAACCTGTGCCCAAGGGCATGAGGTCTCATTCCACCAGAGCTGCAGCTACTTCCGCAGCCTTTCTCATGGGAGTACCAACCAAAGACATTCTAGAGGCTGCTACTTGAAGTTCTGTTCACACCTTGACAAAGCATTATCATTTGCCTCTCTACTCTAAATCCAGGGCAGGCTTTGCCACTGCAGTTCTGCAGGGCGTTATAGCCGCTCCTAATGCTGTTTAGCTCCAGCCTCCCAACCATAGCTTTGAGATTCTACCCAAATGTAATGACTGCAACACTGAAACACGAAGAACATAGTACAGCTGTGTACACTTACCATAAATGTAGATGTTCAAGTGTATTCACTGTTGCAGTCCAGGTTACCCTCCCGCCATCCCCATCATTCTGGAGTTTATCTTTCCTTCTCTATCGTCTACAACCTATGTGGTGTATTTGCTTGTAGATGAAGATAAAGTTTATATTGATGCATGTGTGTGTATATATATATTTTTTTTTTTGCTACCTTTTTGGGGGCACCTGTCATCGGGGGCAAGAAAAACTAAAGAAAATGGCGTTGGCTGCATGTTTTATACCCCTGACGACCTGACATCATGGAAGAGGAGACAGCAACTGACACCGGACCCAAGACTTTGGAATTCAGGCCGACTGAGGGCAACCTGCCAACAGATTACCCAAATGTAATGACTGCAACAGTGAATACACTCGAACATCTACATTTATGGTAAGTGTACACAACTGTACTTTCAGCCTCCTCAGTTTTAGTAGGCATTATCCTTCCAAGAATTGGTCTTTCCCTGATCCTGACAAGCAGGGTCGCTGTAGGCCTAGGGGTTTCAGATCTTCCAGAGGGCAGGCTTCTGCCACTCAAAGGGCTAAACAATGGCATTCCTCTTCTGCTAAATCGGGGAATTCTAAGCCAGCTTCCCAAAGCAAGCATTCTCAATGACTCCGGACTTCTTGTGCGTACCTCTGCGGACCCTGGGTTTCCTTTGCGGGGAAGGTTAGCCAGGTTCGCAGAGGTATGGTCTACCATCACAGATGACAAATGGGTGCTCAATATAGTAAACCAAGGTTACAAGTTTTATTTTCACACCTGCCCTGTTCCACAAGGGTACCCAGACATGCCCAGAACTCTCAGGGCAGAGGTAAAAGATCAAATTTCTTCTCTACTGACTATGGGGGCTATAGAGCCAGTTCCTGCAAATCAGGCAGGCCTAGAGTTTTATTCAAGGCTTTTTTTGGTACCCCAAAAAGGGAGCACCTGACGCCTTATTCTGGATCTGTCTATTCTAAACACTTTTCTGGTGGTTCCCAAATTCAAGATGCTCACTCTTAAACAGCTACTTCCCATGCTGGGCAAGGATTCATGGCTGATAACTTTGGATCTCAAGGAGGCTTATCTGCATATCCCAATAAGGGAAAGTTGCAGGCAGTTCCTTAGTTTCAGGGCTGGGGAGCAACACTTTCAGTTCTCCGCCCTGCCCTTTGGCTTATCTACTGCTCCCAGAGTTTTTACAAAGTGCCTAGCTCCAGCCATTGCTTTTTGCAGGCAGAGAAACATTCAGATTTATCCTTATCTGGACGACTGTATCATTCACGCAAACTCCCCAGAACAACTAGAAAATGATTTAGACTTCATGAAGAACATTCTCACCTCTTTGGATTACACTCTCAACGAAAAGAAGTCAGAGTTGGTTCCTACAAGGGACATTGTTTTCCTGGGAGCGAGTCTGAATACAGCCACCCAGATGGTATTCCTCCCTTGAGAAGCAAGAAGATCTTTCGACTTACTTCCAAGAACTTGGCAAGCATGACCCAGCTCTCTGCAGGGCAATTTCTGCAAGCACTGGGGTTCATGGCTTCATGTATTCTGATGGTCCCATATGCAAGGCTGCATATGAGAAAACTTCAGTGGTACCTCAAGAACCTTTGGTGTCAACACATACGTTACTTAGATTTGATTCTTCCCCTAATTCCCTGTCTACAAATGGAGTTTCTCTGGTGGGCGACAGCCTGTTCTCAAACAAGAGCCTACTTTTCCGCCCAGCACCTGCCAGCCAGGCTCTCACCACAGACGCCTCAAATTATGTATGGAGGGCTCATCTGGAAGGCAGGGGCATACAGGGGACTTGGAGCACCCAGCAGATTCATCTGCATATAAACTTAAAAGAATTGATGGCAGTGCAGCAGGCATTGCTGGCTTTGAAGAACCTACTCTACCCTGGGACTCTGCTGATCAGGACAGAGACGATACCACAGTCATGTGGTACATCAGCAAGCAGGGGGGGGGACTCACTCTTACCCCTTGTTCAGACAAAGCATGAGACTATGGTCTGTAGCAGCTTCCATGGGCATACATCCAATAGCCCAGTATCTTCCAGGGAGGCTAAAATCCTTGGCGGATCATTTGAGCAGACATGTCCTGGATCCTCACGAGTGGCAACTGAACAAGATCATTTTCCATCACATCACTCAGCTTTGGGGCACACTCCACAAGTGGATCTTTTCTCCTCTCACACCAATCATCTCTTTCCAGCATTCTACACCAGGGAGTTTCACAACAAAGCTTGGTGAGTGGATGCAACTCTCAATTTATGCATTCCCTCCTCTGCCTCTTCTTCTCAGACTGCTGCTAAAGATAAGGGAAGAAAAACCCAAGGCTATTCTTACAACACCAGATTGACCCAGGCAGCATTGTTATCCCCTTCTTCGCAGCTTTCCCCAGGCTCAGCCTTGACATCTTCCCCTGGTACCAGATCTGTTGGTTCAGGAAGGGGGAAAGTTTCTTCATCCTCATCTTCAAACTCTGCATTTAACTGCCTGGCTAATACTTTAAATCTTTCCCACCAGGTGGTTGAAGTTTTTCAAGAGGCCAGGAGGCCTAGCACCAGAAAATCCTATGCAGATAAATGGAAAAGATTTTGCTCTTGAATGCAGGCTAAAGGGGAAGACTTTTCTCATCCTTCTCTTTCCCTCATTCTTGATTACCTGGCAGGCTTGCTTAATAGTTGACTTTCCTTTTCTTCTATCAAAATTCATGCTTCAGCAATTTCTGCTCATTGTTCTTTTGAGCAACCCATTTTTTCTCACCTCTTGATGAAGCCGTTCCTGATGGGAGCTAGCAATCTTAGACCTCCTAGAAGAGCTCCTGCTCCTGCTTGGGATGTTAATTTTGTCCTGGAAAAGCTTACTTTTCCTCCCTTTGAACCAGCTGCCTCTGCAGACTTGAAGTTTCTCTCCTTGAAGATTGCTTTTCTTTTGGCTATTACTTCAGCCAGAAGGGTTTCGGAGCTGCAAGCCTTAATGGCAGTAGAACCTTTCATTATTTTTCATTCAGATCGGGTTTCTCTGAGAACTAATACCTCCTTTATGCCTAAGGTGGTTTCCAGTCTGACCCTTAACCAGTCTGTTCACCTTCCTACCTTTTTCAATAATCCCCAGAGTAAAGGGGAAAGGATTCTGCACTCTCTTGATGTGCATAGACAGCTGAGATTTTACTTAAGCAGGACTAAATCCTTTCGAAAATTTGAACAGTTGGTTAGTTTTGCTCCTTGGGCTCAGGGTAAAGCTATTTTGAAACAAACCATCTCCAAATGGATTGCTCACTGTATTCACTTTTGTTACCTGCAGCATGGGAAGGTTCCCGATCAGGGTATTAGGACCCATTCTACTAGAGCAGCCTCTATCTCTGCAGCTTTTCTCAGAGGTGTGCCTACTAAGGACATTCTAGAAGCAGCTACTTGGTCTTCTGTCCATGCTTTCACAAAACATTACAATCTACCTTTGTTTTCTAAATCCAGGGCTGGTTTTGCCTCTACAGTTTTGGCAGGGCCTTCTTACCAACCCTTAATCTCTGATTCTTCCTCCCCCCCTTTGTCTTTTTCCTGTGCTTTGGGAATCTTGCTAAAGCCAACACATTCTGGATAGGCTTATAAATGCCTTGGGCAGATAGCCTAGTACTTACCTATGAAACCTATATGTTAGGACTGCAACAATGAAACACGAAGATCATGATACAGTTGTGTACACTTACCATAAATGTAGATGTTCGAGTGTATTCACTGTTGCAGTCCCGGTTTCCCACCCTCCATTCCTCCTTTTTTCCTAAGGCACAGACTACATATTTTTATATTTTGGATGGCATTTTTCCATGGTGTTTCCTTCCTGGGTTAGCCTTCTTTTGGGGGCTCCTGACAGTTAAGGCAAGAAAAACTGAGGAAATGGCGTCGGCTGCCTCCCTTTATACCTGACGTTCTGACATCAACTAATGAAACGAAGAACAGCAAACCAACGACAAATAATCCACAACAGGAGTCCACTTTTCGAAAAACCAACAGTCCAGTAAGCCTAAACGCTAATTTTATTTAAAACAAAAGAGCGTTTTCACTACTAACAAAACGCAGTTTCCTCAGAGGTTGAAAATCAATTGACAATGTAAATTGGTAACAATTACAGATTTTAAAACTCTCAGTAACAGGAAGTGACAACACAGTCTCAAGCACCTTCACACCGCACATATACAACACTAAAAGAAATATACATTTTAAAACTTATATGTGTGTGTTTTTTTATATATAAGAACATTCTGAAAACAGCAGTCTGGTCTAACAAGCATACAATACTATCAGGAACTCTCCTAAAAGATATTTTTAACTGTAAAATTCAAAAATGAACACCTGTTGTGTCTATAAAAACAAATGTATATGAAGTGTAATATGTACCCTTAATCTTTAATTGTGATTATTAAGGTAAGTTCAAAGAACAAAAAGAGCTTTATTTTACTGATCTGTAGTGGTCATAAAACCACCCTGACAGTAGTAAGTTACTCTATCGCAAATAACTGCGTAATTTGAGAACTGCAGCAATGTTACAGTTCTCATTTAAACCGGGAGCACTGAACGCATCTAAAGAAAGTTGCCATTCAAGCTCCCGGTTTTCTAAAATAAGTGATGTTGGACCGCCTCTAACGTCTATCGGGACATGATCAATGCCCATGAATGAAAATGTATGCCCAGGATTTATACCTATATGTTTCGCTAAAGCGTTGTCATCTTTATTCTTTTTAATTGTGTACATATGCTGGTATATTCTTTCCCGGACCTTACGGTCTGTTTTTCCTACGTAAAAAGCTGGGCAACAATCACAAAGGGCTATGTATACAACTGAACGAGTTTGGCAATTTATTTTGTGATGAATCTGATATTTCTTTTTCCTAATGTTGAAAGAGTTACCCGGTTTCATGTATTTGCAAAAGTTACAAGATTCGCACTTGAATGTGCCCTTTTGTCTATTGAACAAGTAACTTTTAGTATTCCTTTGCAAAATTTCTTTTAGATTACTGGCCCTTTTGTATACTATGTTAGGACAAGGACCTAATTTCTCCAAAAGTGTTGGTGAATTAGAGATAATTTGCCAATTTTTACGAATAATTGACCAGATTGCGTTGGAATTGGTGTTAAATGTTGTAACAAAACTTAAAGTGAAGGGATGTTCAATATTTTTTATTAAAGAAGTTTCAACATTTTCAACAAAATCAAGTTGTTCACTCTCTGTTGTAATAGTATCTGATATACTAAAGGTATCAGTTTGAACACAAGAAGAAAGTTTTTTTTGGTTAAGAAGTGGTTTATAGAACCCTTCCGTCCTTTTTTGGTAAACTTCTTTAATGAGTTCATCCACCAAGTTTTCGGGGTAACCTCGGTTCAAGAATAAGTCTCTAAGAAAGGAACATTCTTTAGTGAAATCTGAAAGAGTACTGCACATCCTACCTGCTCTGACCAATTGGCTTTTGACAATTGACCGCTTTTGTCTAAAAGGGTGGAGACTCGAAAAATGTAAAAAGGAGTTGACATATGTAGATTTCCTGAAAATAGATGATATTAACACTTTTTTCTCAAGGTCTTTAACTAGTTTAACATCTAGATAGTCAATTTCTTTCGTGGAAAATTTGTACGTAAATTTTAAAAATTGTGTAGTTTCGTTCATAACCTCTACAAAATGTTTTGCACAAATGGCCTCCTCACGAAACAGAATAAAGATGTCATCTAGAAATCTGGTATAGAAAATGACGTTCTTCATCAGGTCAGTGTTGTTAAACAGGAAATGCTTTTCCCAATATGCCACAAAGAGATTCGCAACACTTGCTCCACAAGGGGAGCCCATTGCCACCCCTTGTTTTTGCAAGTAGAACTCTTTGTCAAACACAAAAAAATTGGACGTCAACACTATGTCCAATAATTCCGTAACTAAGTCAATTTCAGATCTTGAGGCTCCTAACTCATTTAGTAATAGACCTATCCATTCCACAGCTTCTAGGTGTGGAATGGATATATACAGGTCGATAACGTCAATTGTCAAAAAGTTGTTAGAAGTATCAAATGGAATGACATTAATGTTGTTGAGAAAAGTCCAGGAATCTTTACAGATGCCTGTAAGCATTTTAGTGTATTTAGTCAAAATGCTGTCAATCAATCTTGAGCTAGGGTAGGTTATAGAAGACCGTGCATCAATCAAGGCTCTCATAGGGTGATCCTGTACATTTTTATGAATCTTAGGGATCCCAAACATAACTGGGACTTTTGGAGGAAAAATGTCAATAAAGTTAAAAAGGTCTAAATCAATTTTTCCTTCCAAAAATAAATCCCTAAAGTACGCCCTATTTCGCCTTTGAGAGATGTTAACTTCATTTAAAGATACCAACTCATATGCAGAACTATTAAGTGTAGAAAGCATTTTCTCTTTATATTGGAACTCATCAAATACAACTACACCGCCACCTTTGTCCGGTTTGATAAACCTGACAGGGAGTTCAGAAAGGTAGCGTAATCCCATTTGTTGTTCTTTTGTAATATTAAAATTAGAAAAGTTCACATTTCTTTGAGGCACCGAGTAAAGGTGTCTCAAGTCTATTTCACATATAGTTTCAAACAACTGTAAACTATTGTGTACCGGAGGATTGAAAACACTAGGTGTTTTTAAACCCCTGGGACCATCACTACCCGCATTGCCAAAAAACAATTTCAAGTTTAACCTACGTATGTAGCATTTTAAGTCTATGATGACTTTAGCTAAATTACCTGTAAAACTGGGGACAAAACTGTAGCCAAGTGCCAATAGTTCAACCATTTCACTATCTATGTTAACACTAGAAAAGTTATACACCTTAAAGTCGCCTTTGTTGTTAGTAATAATCCTGAGAATCCCCTCTTCACAAGGGGGGTCAGGATCTACATTAGGAACTAATAACGTCTGTTCCTGTTGTTGGTGAAAGGTGTCTTGTGGCTCCGTGGTCCTAAAAAAACACCTTTATTGTTGTTATTGTAACCAGTTTTATTATTTTGGTTTCCTTTAATTCTGTTACTACGCCTGACACCTTGGTTAGATTCTCCAACATATTCATCATTAGCCTCTACGCTTGCAGGATCCGTTTCGTCAGTACACACAAGTGGGTTGTCTTCCCCACTAAAAGACGTTACATTGGTTGCTTGAACAGTAAGGTTAGGGTAGGCTTTTCCTTGATTGTAAGCTAGCCTGTCCCTCACGAGTTTTTTGTTTTTATTATTCTTAAGTTTTGTCAGTAATGCATCTATACTGACAAAAATGCGATCGTAGTCGTATTTAAATTGGAAAAAAGCAGTATCAATTTTTATAGCATTATCCAGAGTGTTTATTTCGTCAATCAGGGTGTTAATGTGCAATGAATAATGCTTCACGATGGTATTCAGCAATTGCGCACCCTGCTCTTGGAAGAGAGCTCTTAAGTCATTGTAAAAAGTGTCATCTGTAAGTAGACCAGAGGGAGAAAAGTTGTTTCTAAGTCCTTTTGGAACCAGGTTCTCAGCCAAACATTGCTGGAAATGTAAAGATTCCAGCTGTAATTTCCTCAGTTTAAGTACCTTTTTGTCAAAAAATTTTAATTTTTCTGTTAAGTGAGCACTAAACAGTGCCGAATTGTCTGTGTTAATACCTCCGTTATTTTGGTCACTTCTACATGCAAATGTGAGAGAACCCACATTCACCATCCATTCGGAAAGGGAAAAAACCGAATCATTCACTTGGTTACCTGTTGGAATATTAACCGGAGGACGCGCCGGTCCTGTAGACCCATAAGCGTCTTTGTTGGAAATAGTGCCTCCAATTTGAGTACGTTGTACGGCTTGCAGAAAGGAACTCTCACCAGAAACCAAGCCATTAGCATTATTAGATTGTTGACCATTCAAGGAGGACAAGATAATCGGTTGACCCGCTGGAATAATGGAGCCACCACTTGTTTGACCAGATCTTGTTGCCGTATTGAAGAACGGTAAACTGGTATTGGTGTTAGGAATACCTTGTTGTAAGTAATCCATCCGTGCATTTAAACAGTCAATCTTTTTTGTTAAGTTTGCCAGGATGGTAGCGACATCCCCATTTTCACTACTACTGTTCACGGGGGTTGTCGCAAAGATGTTGGGAGTATTCGGAGAAGTCGGACTGCCCGAAGCCATACCAAACACAAACTAATGAAACGAAGAACAGCAAACCAACGACAAATAATCCACAACAGGAGTCCACTTTCCGAAAAACCAACAGTCCAGTAAGCCTAAACGCTAATTTTATTTAAAACAAAAGAGCGTTTTCGCTACTAACAAAATGCAGCTTCCTCAGAGGTTGAAAATCAATTGACAATGTAAATTGGTAACAATTACAGATTTTAAAACTCTCAGTAACAGGAAGTGACAACACAGTCTCAAGCACCTTCACACCGCACATATACAACACTAAAAGAAATATACATTTTAAAACTTATATGTGTGTGTTTTTTTATATATAAGAACATTCTGAAAACAGCAGTCTGGTCTAACAAGCATACAATACTATCAGGAACTCTCCTAAAAGATATTTTTAACTGTAAAATTCAAAAATGAACACCTGTTGTGTCTATAAAAACAAATATATATGAAGTGTAATATGTACCCTTAATCTTTAATTGTGATTATTAAGGCAAGTTCAAAGAACAAAAAGAGCTTTATTTTACTGATCTGTAGTGGTCGTAAAACCACCCTGACAGTAGTAAGTTACTCTATCGCAAATAACTGCGTAATTTGAGAACTGCAGCAATGTTACAGTTCTCATTTAAACCGGGAGCACTGAACGCATCTAAAGAAAGTTGCCATTCAAGCTCCCGGTTTTCTAAAATAAGTGATGTCTAACGTCTATCGGGACATGATCAATGCCCATGAATGAAAATGTATGCCCAGGATTTATACCTATATGTTTCGCTAAAGCGTTGTCATCTTTATTCTTTTATCTTTTAGGAGAGTTCCTGATAGTATTGTATGCTTGTTAGACCAGACTGCTGTTTTCAGAATGTTCTTGTATATAAAAAAACACACACATATAAGTTTCAAGAAGACCCAAGGGCCTTTTCAGGACACACGTGCTGAGCATTCCCCCCAGGACAGAGGGGGAACTCTCCTGGAAGATGCCCCCCACCCCGTGGCAGAGGGGGGTCCATGTAACCAGGCTCCAGAGATTTCTTTCCTGGACACACCTTACCAGCACACCTGAACGGAGGCCTCCAGAGGTAAGCAGATTTTCTCTGCACCATTCAGCCTGGCTTACAATAACCTCAGATACCTGGGTGTAGAAAATAATTACCCAAGGTTGCCACATCCCCTTCAACCTTTTGCTAAAACCCCAAAAGCAAATCCCCAATGATCCGCCCAGTCAAAGGGATCTAACAGCAGTAGAGATTCAAAAGCTGCTTCAAAAAAGTCATCCAAGTAGTCCCACCAGACCAAATAGGATCCGGATTTTACTCAAGATTCTTGTTAGTGCCAAAAAAAACAGGGGGCTGGAGACCAATCCTGGATCTCAGCCTACTGAAATTTGTACAACAGACCAAATTTCGGTTGGTCATGGTTCAGTCTATCGTTCCCTTTTTAGAGGAAAACAATTGGATGTGCTCTATGGATCTTCAGAACACGTATTAACACATAAAAATGGACAAGCACTCCAGAAGATATCTCCGCTTCCAGCTAGGGCCAGTCATTACCAATTCCGAGTGCTGCCCTTAGGTCTCAGCACAGCCCCCTGGGTGTTCAAATGCATGGCAGTTGTAGCAGCTCATTTGAGACTACATGGATTCCGGGTGTTTCCATATCTAAACAACTGGCACCTCACTACCCCCTCCAGGCATCTACTGCTTTACGCCATAGACTTTGTTTTTACATCTTGCCGAAACACTAGGCATTTCGGTCAGCAAGGAAGAGTCACAGTTGACTCCCATGCAGGATCTAGACTTCATCGGAGCAAGATTAAATGCAGTCTCCTGTGTAGCCTCCCTTCCTCTCCACAGACTGTTTTAGCTAAGATTGCAAATTCAAGTATTCATTTCCCAAAACAGAGTTCCTGCTCATCTGGTACTATAAGCTCTGGGAACCATGGCAGCAGCGATAACATTAGGTATCACATGAGGCTGCTTCAGTAGCTCTTGGTGTCACAATGGTCGATTCTAACACACCCCGTGTCCCATTCAGTCTTGATAAATTGCTTCAAAAAGGATTTATATTGGTGGATGAAGCCAGAAGAGAATCTATGGGGTTGTACCTTTCCCCCTCTCAGTCCAAAGCCATAGTGACCACGGACGCTTCTCAGATAGGGTGGGACATTTTCTGGGAAAGACTGTCCAAGGTACTTGGTCCCCGCAAGAGGCCAATTTACACATCAACGTCCTAGAATTGAGGGCAGTGATTTTAGCATTGCAAGCATTCCAGTCTGTCCTTCCTTCGGGGACAGTTGTAATACATTTGGACAACATGCCCGTAGTCTGGTATATTAATAAACGGGGGGAACCAGGTCCTACCCTCTATGTCAGGAAGCCCTAAGGATTTGGCAATGGGCTATCACTTCCAACTGCTTTCTGATAGCAATGCATATCCCTGGAAATTCCAACGGGATTGTGGACAAACTCAGCATATTTATCCTCCTGCCTCACGAGTGATCTCTCAATCTCAACGTAGTGATGAAGATCTTTCATTGATGGGGGCAGCTGTACTGCAACCTGTTCACCTTTCCTATAAACTACAAATGCAGCAGCTACTTTGCCCTAATCCCCCCTCATGGGGAGTGCCCGAAAGATGCACTTCTTCTTGATTGGCCCCCCGGGACTTTTGTATGCCTTTCGCCCTATTCCACTGATCCCCAGTTTATTGAGGAAAAGCCCAATGGTTGAGAAGCACAGTGATTCTCATTGCACCTTACTGTCCCGTCAAGTCTGGTTCCGCTTCCTTTGGCCTTACCTGGTTCACTGCCCGTGGACTCTGGACCCAGCTCCAGACCTACTGTCTCACCCTCACGGCTTGGTGCATCTCAACCTTCAAAATTTCAAGCTGATGGCTTGGTTTCTCCATTTCTTGTAATTGCCAGGCAGAATAACTTGTCCTCTCCAGTAAGAAGTTACTTCTGGCTTCCCATACACCATCCACCAGGAAGCTTTACCTAAGCAAATGGAAAAGATTTTCAGTTTGGGTGTGTACAAACTACGTAGACCCTTTCTCAGCGTCAGTTGATTAGGTCCTGGAATATTTTGCTACCTTATTTGAAATGGCAGCCTCTACTTCCACAATTAAGGTTCATTTGGCTGCCATTTCAAATTTCATAATGGTTTTGATGACCATTCTTTGATGTCTCATCGTTTATGCAAAATTTTTCATAAAGGCGCTCTGCATTTAAAACCCCCATTCAAAGACCCTTAGTGCCATGGGATTTGACCTTAGTCTTACAATGTCTAGTTCGGCAGCCCTTTGAGCTAGCAGCTACTTGTGACCTCAAGTTTTTATCTTGGAAAATCCTCTTCCTAGTAGCTATCATGTCTCATAGGAGAATTTACAGAAGTTACAAGCTTTATGTGTGATTCATCCCTATATCATTTTTCACAAAAAAAGAGCATCACTCAGAACCAATCCCACCTTCCTTCCCAAAAAAGTCTAATATCAACCAGTCCATAGACATTACCAGTCTTTTTCCCAAATTATGCAAACAAAGGGAGAGTACTGTTTACACTTGTTGGACATCCACAGACAGTTACATTTTTCTTTGACAGAACAAAATCTTCTAGAAAATCAGACCAACTATTTCTGTAATTTTCAGGATCCAGATTGGGCAAACTTGTATCAGAGGTCACCTTGGCAAAATGGCTTAGAGACTACTTTACCTTTATATACAATCAAAATAGACTCAAACTGCTAACTACAGTTAGAGCTCATTCTACAAGATCTGTTTCCACTGCAGTGGTCTTTCATTCCAGGGCTTCTGTGGAAGACATATGTACAGCTGCAGCTCGGGCTACTCCACATACCTTTATCAAGTTAGACATAGTCTCCAGGGGAAGACCATCCTTTGGCTCTATGGTGCTCAGGAATATCCTTCCTTAGAACTACCCAGGATCTAAAATAGCTGAGGACTCTGTCTCATCAGTCAAGAATGAATGAAGATTGACAACATCAGATAAAGAAGTTATGATGTTCTTCGTATTTCACTGTTGCAGTCATTTCATTTGGGTTATCTGCTTGCAGTAGCCCTCAGTCAGCCTGCTTAACAAAGTCTTGGGTCTTGCATCGGTTGCTGTCCCTTCTTCCATGACGTCAGGTTGTCAGGGGTATAAAGCATGCAGCCAACGACATTACATCAGTCTTTCTTGCCGTGCGGTGCCCAAAGCAGAAGCAATTCGCAAGTGCCGGTCGGCCGACTCCTGAAATTTTCGTTTTCGAGTTTCAGAACCGAAGTCTTCAACTAAAGCTAAGTACCCCGTTGGAGAAACTTTTCCTTGCTTCAGATCGATGTCAGTAAAAGTTAATAACTGCATTTCTTGTGGGAAGCAAATACCTCATAACGATTTTCATTCTTACTGTATTCCATGCCTAAGCCCAGACCACAACGTCACTAGTTATCGGTTTTGTGCTAGATTTAACAAGCGCACTATTAAACGTCGGTTTGATTTTGCTCGCCATTATTTTGGCCGAAGGTTCAGTTATACCATGCCGTCGGAACAACCAATGACCAGAATACACAAAAAACGCAAAGACAAAGATAAGGACAGGCATCCAAGGTCCAAAACCGACAATGAAGCCTCTCCTAGGCCATTCGCCGGCTCACCGGTTCTTAGTGAGGCACTTTCGCAGCCCCTGACACCCGCTACCTCAGAGCCACAGGCCGCCTCCAACTCCCACGTGGAGATTACTAGGCTTCTGGAAACTCAAGGTATTGGGCCTACGGAAATTAACCCCACAGATGGGTCCGGAGCGGCTGAGCAGGCATCGGCTTCTGAGGGTGTTTTCAGACCTTCACAGATTACCATTAAAACAACAACTAAGTGTAAAACTCCATTAAAGACAAGGAAACAAGTACAGCATTCACCTGGACAGGCTTCCATGCCTAAAAAACAGATGCTCAAAATGGCCTAAGACCTAATTACTCTGATCGGGGGTTCACATCTCCTCCTGATAAAAGGCCTAGGCAGGATGCAGACTATGATTCCTCTGACCAGGTTTCCATTTTTTTCTGATTCCTCTTCATACCAGGGATACTCTTTACCCCCCCTATGAGGACTCTGATGCTGAAGAATCAATCCCTTCAGCCTATCCTCCTGAGGATTACTCTTTTGGGGAAACTTTACATACCATGAGGGAGCATTTCCGTTGGGAGAGCCAGGATTATTCAGAATCCAAGAAAAGGCTCAGAGATTTTCTTTTATTGCCTCAACACAGGCCCCTTGCTATTCCACCTGTGTTGGATATTGTGGATGATGTGTTCTCCGAATCCAGTTTAACCCCTGATTCTTTGCCCCCAGCACCAGTCAAGCCAGATAGGTACTACAGAGTCCCTGACTCTCACAAATTTCTTTATAAAAACCCTGCTGCTGACCCAGAAACCATTTCCCAGGGTCCCAAAGGGGTAAAGGCTTCCACTGCTAAAAATCCAGTTCCCTCTGACAGGGATTCTAGAGCATTAGACAGATGGGGGAAGAAAGTTTACACTTCTGCAACTTTAGCAGTGAGGGCTTTAAATTGCCTGTTCCACGTGCTTAAATACCAACAATATTTAATGTCTCTGTTAAAACAGAAAATGCTTACAAGCTCAGAAGGTCCTGATTATAAGGAAATGCAGGATTTATTGCATGCAGCTGAACAAGTAGGAAAACATACTCTGCAATGTGGTTTTGATTCTTTAGAGGCTTCTTGTAGAGCTGCAGTTACAGGATCTGTGATTCAAAGGCATGCTTGGTTAAAAGAGCAAGGTTTACCTGATCTTGTTAAGGCAAAATTATTGGATGCTCCTTTACAGCATGATATCTTGTTTGGTGTTAAGGCAGAAGAGGTATTAAAGAAAATGGAGAATAAGGAAAAATCTATGCAAACAGTGAAGGATTTCTTACAGGTACAGCCACCTCGATTTAGCAGAAATTGGCCTTCTAAAAATTGGTCCTTTCCAGTGTCAGGCCACAAAGAGGCAGATACAGACGCCCAAGAGGCAGATCTCAGCCCCAAGGCTCTTACAGACCAGGGCAGTGGGGTGCTTCAACCCCAAAAGGAGGAGAAGACAAGTCACAACCTTATAGGAAACAGTCCCAGTGACTCCCCCCTTCAAATGCTAAGCACTTACCTTTTGGCCGCTCCCTTAGGGGGAAAACTAGCTCTTTTTTCACAAAATTGGCATATAATCACCTAAGACAAATGGGTTCTGAATATTGTGTCTCAAGGTTACAGGTTCCACTTTCACACTCTACCAAGGCCAAAAGGAATGCCAGACCTGCCACAAAATCAATGGGCAGAGGCACAAAAACAAATTACAGCCTTCATGGACATGAGAGCTATTCAAAAAGTGCCACAACAGGAACAAGGACAAGGATTTTACTTAAGACATTTCTTGGTCCCCAGAAAGGACAAAGCCTGGAGACCCATACTGGACCTATCTACTCTAAATACTTTCCTGGATGTTCCAAAATTCAAAATGTTGACACTACAGCAACTTCTTCCCATGCTAGGCAAGAAGGCTTGGCTGGTTACCTTGGACCTCAAAGAGGCATACCTGCATGTCCCAATCAGACAAAATTGCAGAAGATACCTCAGATTCATAGCTGGCACAATGCACTACAAATTCTCTGCACTGCCCTTTGGCTTATCTACTGCGCCCAGGGTCTTCACAAAATGCCTGGCACCAGTAATTGCATTTTGCAGACAAAAAGGCATTCAAATATATCCCTACTTAGACTGTCTTATTCAAGCAGAGAGCAAGAACATTCTTCTAAAGCATCTGGCGTTTGTAAAAAGATTGCTAATTTGCCTAGGGTACACAGTAAACGTAAAGAAATCAAAACTAGTGCCCTCACAAGAGATAATATTCGTGGGTGCCAGCTTAAATACAGCGGCCCAGATGGCTTATCTCACACCAGACAAGCAAAGACAAATGACTCAGTACTTTCAATTGATGGCAACAAAAACCCAACTCTCTGCAAGAAAAATTCTGCAGGCCTTAGGGTTCATGGCGTCCTGCATACTACTAATACCATATGCCAGACTGCATATGAGGAAATTACAATGGTACCTAAAAAGTGTTTGGACTCAACACTGTCACAGTTTGGAAACAGTAATACCACTTATTCCCTGCCTACAACAGGAGTTTTGATGGTGGGCACAGGCATGTCACCACAACAAGGGACAGCCTTTCACTTTACCCATAGCCAGGCAGACACTAACAACAGATGCTTCGGATTACGCCTGGGGAGCACACATGGCAGGAAAATGTGTTCAGGGCAAGTGGGCCACAGACCAAATGCATCTTCACATCAATCAAAAAGAGATGCTAGCTGTACAAAATGCCCTAACAGCTTTCAAGGACCTTCTGCATCCAAGAAAACTATTACTAAAGACAGACAACACCACAGTTATGTGGTACATAAACAAGCAAGGGGACACTCATTCCTATCCCCTCTGCAGACAAGCCATGACTTTGTGGGACACAGCACTGACCTGTCAAGTTCATCTGCAAGCACAATTCCTGCCAGGAAAGAAAAATACTCTGGTAGACTAAACAGAAACATCATCGATCCTCACGAGTGGAAATTACATCCACAAGTATTCAGCATGATAACACAAAAATGGGGGTGCCCAGACGTAGATCTTTTTGCCTCCCCTCTGAACTGCCAACTACAGAAATTCCGCACAAGGACTTACCACTCACAAGCATGGAAAGTGGATGTTCTCTCGTTCAGCTGGAAAACCCTAAAAGTTTATGCCTTCCCACTGCTGCCTCTCCTTTCAAAGGTACTCCTAAAAGCCAGACAAGAAAGGCCAAAAATTATCCTGATTGTCCCAGACTGGCCACGCCAGCACTGGTACCCAATCTTAAAGAATTTGGCTCAAGGCCCAGCTTGGATTTTACCTCAAATTCCTCAACTTCTGACTCAACAAAGCAATCAGATCCTGCACAGCCAGCTCAAAACCTTAAACCTGGCTGCATGGCAGATTATTTAGCCAAGCAACCAGCACCTCTCTTTAAAGCTGTTATGGATGCTGTTTTGGAGGCCAGGAGGCCCAGCACCAGGAAATCCTATTCAGAAAAGTGGAAGAAATTCTGCGCCTGGAACCAGGCTCAAAGCTTTGACCCTCTTATTCCAAATATTCCTCAGATATTACAATACTTAACTGAGATGCTGGACAAAGGCCTATCCTTTTCATCCATTAAGATCCACGCCTCTGCCATCTCAGCTCATTACAACATGGATCCTCCTATTTTCTCTCATCCATTATTAAAACAGTACCTCAGAGGGGCTAAAAACATAAGACCGCCCCGGAGAGCACCAGCATCAACTTGGGACCTCAACTTTGTCTTGGAAAAACTAACTTTACCTCCTTTTGAGCCTGCCAATACAGCAGAATTAAAATATGTGTCATGGAAAACTGCTCTGCTTCTGTCAATAACCTCAGCACGAAGAGTCTCAGAGTTACAGGCACTAATGGCAGTGGAAGCTTTGATCATTTTTCATCAGGACAGGGTTTCTTTAAGAACAAACCCTACATTTATGCCAAAGGTGGTATCCAGTTTGGCTCTTAACCAAACTATTCACTTGCCAACATTTTATCCAAATCCCCAGAATAAAGGGGAGAGACTTCTGCACTCATTGGACATACACAGGCAGTTACACTTCTACTTGGACAAAATAAAAGCTTTCAGGAAAACTGAGCAATTGTTTGTTGCATATGCTGCAGGGTCACAGGGAAAGGCCATTTCAAAGTGGATAGGACACTGTATCCGTTTCTGCTACACACAGCATGGAAAAACTGTACCTAGCAACATTAGGCGCATTCCACCAGGGCAACAGCCACTTCAACTGCCTACCTTAGAGGAGTACCTACCAAGGATATTTTGGAAGCTGCAACTTGGAGTTCAGTGCACATCTTTACCAAGCATTACCACTTGCCTCTTTACTCTAAATCCAGAGCTGGCTTTGCCACTGCAGTGCTGCAGGGCCTCATAGCCACCCCGAATCCTTTATAGACCCAGCCACCCAACCTCAGCTTTGGGATTCAACCCAAGTGTAATGACTGCAGCAGTGAAACACGATGAACATAGTGCAGTTTTGTACCTACCATAAATGTAGATGCTCGAGTGTATTCACTGCTGCAGTCCAGGTTACCCTCCCTCCATCCCCTCTTTCTTAGCTGGGACTTATCTATACCTTTCTACCCTATACAACCTATGTGGTGTATTTGCTTGTAACTGAAGGTATTGTTTTTATTTTTTATGTATGTTTTATTAGCAATATGTATTGCCTACCTATTTGGGGGCACCTGACATCTGGGGCAAGAAAAACTGAAGAAAATGGCGTCGGCTGCATCTTATATACCCCTGGCGCACTGACGTCAGGGAAGAAGCGACAGCAAACGACGCCGGGCCAAGACTTTGGAACTCTGGCCGACTGTGGGACCGCCTGGCGGCAGGATAACTCAAGTGTAATGACTGCAGCAATGAATACACTCGAGCATCTACATTTATGGCAGGTACAAAACTGTACTATGTCTCTACCTTGGATGGGTCCGGAGCCGCCGTGCAGGCACCGACTTCTGAGGGTGTATTCAGGCCTACAGACTTGCATATTAAACCAACACCTCCTTCTTCATTTAGGCCAAAATCGCAAACCATGCCTAAGAAACCGACGCCCAGGCCACATGCTCAGGCCTTTATGCCTAAAAAACAAATGATAACAATGGCTGAAGATCTTATAACTCTAATCAGGGGAAGCCAACCCCCCCCCCCCTTCTAAGAGACCTAGGACTGAAGTTGTTTATGAATCTTCTGACCAGGATTCTGATTTTTCTGATTCTTCTGGTGATCTGGATTTGCCATTATCGACTTATGAGGATTCTGATGCAGAGGACTCTATTCCCTCTTCTTCCCCTCCAGAGTATTTTTCTTTTGGTGAGACCTTACATACTTTAAGGGAGTATTTCCACTGGGAAAGCCAGGATTTTTCTGATTCAAAAAAGAGGCTTAGGGATTTCTTACTCCTGCCTTAGCATAGGCCTTTAGCTATTCCTCCTGTACTAGACATTGTTGATGATGACTTTTCAGAATCTAGTTTGGCCCCTGATTCTTTGCCTCCTGCTCCCAGAAAACCTGAAAGATATTGCAGGGTTCCTGATTCACACAAGTTCATTTTTAAAAATCCTATTCTGGATCCAAAGACTATTTTATGGGGACCCAAGGGCATTAAGGGTTCTACTGCTAAAAATCCTACCCCCTCTGATAGAGACTCCAGGGCGCTGGATAGATGGGGTAAGAAGGTTTACACTTCTGCACCCTTGGCCATTAGGGCTTTAAACTGCCAGTTTCATATGTTAAAATATCAACAACATGTTATTGTATTGCTTAAACAGAAAATTATGTTGATTCCTGACTGTGCTGAAAATAAAGAATTGCAGGATTTAATGCACTCTGCTGAACAATTTGGAAAAAATACTTTGGAATGTGGATTTGATTCACTAGAGGCTTCTTGCAAGGCTGCTGTTACTGGGTCTGTGCTCAGAAGGCATGCTTGGCTTAGCAATTTTTGCCTGAACATGTTAAAGCTAAATTTTTGGATACTCCCTTAAATCAGGACTGCCTGTTTGGCAACAAGGCTGAGGAAGTTCTTAAAAAGATGGAAGATAAAGCTAAATCTATGCAAACTGTTAAAGATTTCTTACAAGATCAGCCTCCTAGATTTAGTAGGCACTGGCTCTCTAAAAAGTGGTCCTTTCCAGCCCCTTCCAGGTCTTCTCAAGCCAAAACCAGACACAGCAGAAACCCCAGGTTTCAGTCCCAAGGGACACACAAGACTAAGCAGTGGGGGGTTTCTGCACCAAAATCTGGGAGTAGTAAGACTCCCCCCTATGGAAAACTGTCTCAATGACTTGCTTTTAAAACTTCCAAGCACTTCCCACCTGACTGCTCCTTTAGGCAGAAAGATTGGTCTGCAGGCCAAAAACTGGGACCTCATTACCCAGGGCAAATGGGTTTTAAATATAGTGTCCCAAGGATGCAGATTTCACTTCCACACATTACCAACACCAGACGGGTGGCCAGATCTACCCCCAAATCAGTGGGCAGAGGCCTAAAATCAAGTACTCTGTCTTTTAAACATGTGGGCTATTCAGTTGGTACCAGAAGAGGAAAAGGGACAAGGTTTCTATTCGAGACTTTTCCTGGTACCCAGAAAAGGCAATACATGGCGTCCTATCTTGGACCTTTCTACTCTAAACACCTTTCTGGTGATTCCAAAATTCAAGATGCTGACTCTTCACCAGATGCTTTCTATACCAGGCAAAGATGCATGGTTGGCAACACTAGACTTAAAAGAAGCATACCTGCACATCCCTATCAGGGAGTCTTGCAGAAGATACCTATGCTTCAAAGCAGGCTACATGCACTATCATTTCTCTGCACTGCCCTTTGGCTTACCTACTGCACCCAGGGTATTCACAAAGTGCCTAGCTCCAGTCATTGCATTTTGCAGGCAAAGAAATATTCAAATATACCCATACCTGGACGATTGTCTAATTCAGACAGAAAGCCAGGACATTATTTTGAATCATCTGGCCTTTGTTCAAAGGGTACTGACTTGTCTGGGGTTCACCATAAACGAAAAGAAATTACACCTGGTACCCTATCAACAAATTGTATTCCTAGGAGCAACTTCCCAGATGGCTTTCCTCACATCAGAGAAATGGATTAATTTGACAACCTACTTC
The DNA here is from genome assembly GCF_019279795.1 of Protopterus annectens. Lineage (NCBI taxonomy): Eukaryota > Metazoa > Chordata > Ceratodontiformes > Protopteridae > Protopterus > Protopterus annectens. The sequence goes on along the minus strand of NC_056741.1, from coordinate 873,002,038 downwards.
AAACAAGTGGCCACAAAAATCCAGCTGTCTGCAAGGCAAATACTGCAAGCCTTGGGGTTCATGGCCTCCTGCATTCTTCTAATTCCATATGCAAGGCTGCATATGAGGAAACGACAAGGGTATCTCAAAAGCCTATGGTGTCAGCATTCACAGGATCTAGAAGCAAGGATTCCTATCATACCTTGCTTATGCCTAGAGTTCCTTTGGTGGGCAGAGGCCTGCCACCAAAACAGGGAACTACCATACACATTACCCCCTGCCGCCCAAGTCTTAACAACAGATACATCAGACTATGCATGGGGGGCTCACCTGGCAGGGAAGTACATTCAGGGCAAATGGAACCCAAGTCAAATGCACCTGCACGTAAATCAAAAGGAAATGTTAACTGTCCAGTGTGTTCTGACAGCCTACAAGGACCACATTCTTCCAGGACAACTAATGTTAAAGATGGACAACACCACTGTCATGTGGTACATAAACAAGCAGGGGGGTTCTTTTTCTTACCCCCTCTGCAGACTAGCCATGGCATTTTGGAACACAGCCTTGAGCTACCAAGTGAATCTACAAGCTCAGTTCTTGCCAGCAAAACTAAATACACTGGCAGACGAACTAAGCAGAAACCTCATGGACCCACACGAGTGGAAACTGGAACGAAGGATTTTCAACATGTTGATAAGAAAATGGGGGAGCCCCGATATAGACCTGTTTGCCTCCCCCCGGAACCATCAACTGGACAAATTTTGCACAAGGATTCCCCACAAGCTAGTTTGGAAAGTGGATGCTCTATCCTTCAGCTGGAAAAACCTACCAGTTTATGCCTTTCCTCCTCTGCCTCTGCCCTCCAAGGTACTACTAAAGATCAAACAGGACAAGTCAAGGATGATTTTAATTGTACCAGACTGGCCGTGCCAACACTGGTACCCACTCTTGCGCAGTGTGTCACGTTTGGCTCCATGGCACCTGCCTCAGACTCCTTCCCCTATTGTCTCAGCAGGACAACCAGATTCTGCGCCCTCAGCTGCAAACCCTGAACCTAGCAGCCTGGCTAATTACCTAATCTCTCCCTTACCATCCCTCAGTAAATCAATGATGGATATCATTTTAGAGGCAAGGAGGCCTAGTACTAGAAAATCTTATGCTGCAAAATGGAAAATATTTTGCGCCTGAAACCAATCTCAAGGAATAAATGCAGCAGTGCAATTTACCTCAGATTCTGCAATACTTGACTGAGTTGCTTCATAAGGGCTTGTCTTTTTTCTCCATCAAAATTCATGCCTTAGCCATTTCAGCTCATTATAGCACAGAGCCTCCCCTCTTCTCTCACCCACTGCTCAAGCAGTTCCTCAGAGGGTCCAAAAAGTTAAGGCCACCTAGGAGAGCTCCAACCGCAGACCGGGATCTTAACTTTGTCTTGGAGAAACTCACTCTTCCTCCTTTCGAGCCAGCTGCTACTGCAGATTTAAAATTTCTTTCCTGGAAAACAGCTTTCCTTTTAGCAATCACTTCTGCAAGAAGGGTACCTGAATTACAGGCCCTTATGGCAGTGAAACCTTTCATCATCTTTCATGCGGACAGGATGTCCCTCAGAACCAGTCCCTCCTTCATGCCTAAGGTGGTACCCAGTGTGGCTGTTAATCAGTCCATCCATTTCCATACCTTCTTTCCTAACCCACAGAACAAAAGGGAACTGATACTGCACTCTTTAGACGTGCATAGACAGCTTAGGTTATACTTGGACAGGACTAAACCTCAAAGGAAATTTGAGCAACTGCTTGTGGCATTTGCTGCAGGGACAGAGGGGAAAGCTATTTCAAAACAAACCATTTCAAAATGGATAGGCCACTGCATTCATTTCTGCTATAAGCACCATGAAAAACCTATTCCACAGGCCATCAGATCCCATTCAACCAGGGCTGCATCTACCTCTACATTCTTTCTCAGGGGCGTCCCTACTAGGGACATCGTAGAAGCTGTTACCTGGAGTTCTGTACATAATTTCACCAAGCATTATTTTTTGCCAGTTTTCTCTAAATCCAGAGCTGGTTTTGCCACTGCGGTCTTGCAGGGCCTTATTATAGCTGATCCTAATTCTATTTAAATTCCTCCTCCCAAACTTAGCTTTGGGAATCTACCCAAATGTAATGACTGCAACAGTGAAACATGAACATAGTACAGTTGTGTACACTTACCATAAATGTAGATGTTCGAGTGTATTCACTGTTGCAGTCCTGGTTACCCTACCTCCGGCCTACTTTCTTCTTTTGGCTGTACTTCTACTCTCACTTACTATGCTCTAAAAGCTTTTTGGTGTATTTGCTTTTTTGTTGGAGGTATATCCTTATATTTATGGATTTAATTACTTCCCATTAGGGGGACACCTGACATCTGGGGCAAGAAAAACTGATGTAATGGTGTCGGCTGCATGCTTTATACCCCTGATGACCTGACATCATAGAAGAAGGGACAGCCACCAACGCAGCACCCAAGACTTTGTTAATCAGGCCGACTGAGGGCTACTGCAAGCAGATAACCCAGATGTAATGACTGCAACAGTGAATACACTCAAGCATCTACATTTATGGTAAGTGTACACAACTCTACTTTCTTACCATAATGTTCCATCTATGTTGTCGATCTTCATTCATTCTTGACATCCCACCCTCCTACCCCCTCCAAAAGACTCCTGGAGGTTCAGACCTAGTCCTGGGATGTTATAGGGTTATACCTTAGATAGGGTTTCTTTAGTTTCTTAATTGTTATGCAAACTCAATCTGAGGTAATGGGAAGAGAGGTGTTGTGGGTAGAGCCTTAGCTCAAGAGTATTTGGCTGGCACGAGCTATGTATACGGCCGTGTTGGTTCCGAGAGGTTGGAACTGAACCCTTCAGTCAAAAATAAATGAAGATCGACAACACAGATGGAACGTTGTGGTAAGAGCATAAGCTTGACTCAAGTCTGTGAGTGTGGATGTCAGTTTGGGACATTTGTTCCTGTTAGTAGGATAAAACTTAAATGTATACTGCAGTGGTGGTGCTGCGGTAGCATTGTCGCCTCACAGTAAGACATCCTGTTCGATTCTCAGCTAGAGCGTCTTCTGTGTGGAGACGTGTGTGAATGGGCGTACCTTCATTGAAGGTTCTGCGTCCGGGCCGGCAACTTGGCACGTAAAAATTTACTGCCAATCATTAGCGGACCAGAGTTCCGCTGTGGTGGCCCCTAACCGGGAAAAGCCGAAAGACACAACAACAACAAATAGGATAAAACTTCAATATTTGAAGATGTGCATAGTTTTGTTTGATGTTCATCGTGTTACACTGCTGCAGTCATCACACTTGGGTTATCCTGCCGTCAGGCAGTCCCGCAGTCGGCCCGAGTTCCAAAGTCTTGGTCCGGCGTCGGTTGTGGTCGCTTATTCCCTGACGTCAGTGCGACAGGGGTATAAAAGAGGCAGCCAACGCCGTTTTCTTCAGTCTTTCTTGCCGCGCGGTGCCCGAAGCAGGAGCAGTTCGCAAGTGCCGGTCGGCCAACTCCTGAGATTTTCAGATCGAATTTCAGACCGTAGTCTTCAATAAAGCTAAGTACCCCATTGGGGTACCTTTTCTTACCTCAAACCGATGTCCGAAAAAGTTAATAATTGCATTTCTTGTGGGAAGCAAGTACCTCATAAGGATTTTCATTCTTATTGTATTCCTTGCCTAGGCCCAGACCACAACGTCACTGGTTGTCGGTTTTGTGCTAGGTTTAACAAACGAACTATTAAACGTCGGTTTGATTTCGCCCGACATTATTTTGGTAGAAAATTTAATTATACCATGCCGTCGGAGCAACCGACGACCGGGATGCATAAAAAGCACAAAGATAAGGACAGGCAGCCGAGGCCCAAATCAGACACCAAGGCCTCTGCTAGGCCAGTCGCCGGTTCTCCGGATTTCAGTGAAGCGGCTACGCAGCCCCTAACGACCGCTGATTTAGAACCCCAGGCTGCATCCGACTCCCAAACGGAGATTGCTGGGCCTCCACAGCCTTCATCTCTAGGCCCTTCCAATCCTATGGCTGAAGGGGATTCCGGTGTGGTTTAAAGGCCTTCAGTTGCTGAAGGTGTCTTCAGACCGACTACACTTATTATTAAATCTATGCAAAGCTGAAAACTCCTTTAAAAGTAAGGAAGCCTGTACAGCAGTCTCCAGTACAAGGCCCCATGCCTAAGAAACAGATGCTTAAGATAGCTGAAGACTTAATTACCCTAATCAGGCATTCCCATCCCCCTCCTGACAAAAGGCCTAGACAGGAGGAGGACTACGCTTCGTCTGACCAGGTTTCCATTTTCTCAAATTCTGCTGAGGAACAGGAATACTCTTTTCCCCCTTATGAAGACTCTGATGCTGAAAAGTCTATTCCTCCAGCATCTCCCCCAGAAGATTTCTCCTTTGGGGAAACTTTACATACCATGAGGGAACATTTTCACTGGGAAGGCCAGGATTACTCTGATTCTAAGAAAAGGCTCCAAGAGTTCCTTTTACTACCCCAGCACAGACCTCTTGCTATTCCACCTGTGTTAGACATTGTGGATGATGTTTATTCAGAATCTAGCCTTAACCCAGATTCATTACCTCCTGCACCAGCCAGACCAGACAGATACTACAGAGTCCCTGACTCACACAAATTCCTATATAAAAGCCCTGTTGCTGACCCAGAAACCATTTCCCAGGGTCCCAAAGGGGTTAAGGCCTCTACTGCTAAAAATCCTGTATCCTCTGAAAGGGATTCTAGAGCACTAGACAGATGGGGAAAGAAACTATATACCTCAGCTACTGTAGCTATGAGGGCCTTAAATTGCCAGTTTCACATGCTAAAATATCAACAATATTTGATGTCTCAATTAAAACAAAAAATGATCACACATACAGAGCAGCCTGATTACAAGGAAATGCAAGATTTGTTGCATGCAGCAGAACAAGTGGGAAAACATACTTTGCAATGTGGATTTGATTCATTGGAAGCTTCTTGTAGAGCAGTGGTAACAGGGTCTGTCATTCGTAGGCATGCTTGGTTAAAAGAACAAACTTTACCTGATCATGTTAAAGCAAAGTTATTGGATGCACCTTTACAGCAGGATGTTTTATTTGGTGTGAAAGCAGAAGAGGTTTTAAAGAAAATGGAGGATAAGGCAAAATCTATGCAGACGCTCAAGGATTTTTTACAGGTTCAACCCCCTCGCTTCAGCAGAAATTGGCCAACCAAAAACTGGTCCTTTCCAACTTCTGACAGACCACAGAGGGGCAAATACAGACACCCACGGGGCAGAGGTCAGCCACAAGGCTCTTACAAGCCTCGACAGTGGGGTGCCACAACCCAGAAAGGAGGAGAAGACAGGTCTCAAACTATCAGAAGACAATCACAATGACTTACCCCTCAGACTGCCAAGCAAATCCCTCTTGGTAGCTCCCTTGGGAGGAAAACTTTCACTTTTTGCAGGCAATTGGCACATCATCACAAAAGACAAATGGGTCCCAAATATTGTATCTCGAGGATACAGGTTCCACTTTCACACTTTACCAAGGATAAAAGGAATGCCAAACCTGCCACCAAATCAATGGGCAGAGGCTCAAAGACAAATTACAGCACTCTTGGACATGAGAGCCATTCATCAGGTTCCTACACAGGAACAAGGGCAAGGATTTTACTCAAGACTCTTTCTGGTTCCCCGAAAAGACAAGGCCTGGAGACCCATTCTGGATCTTTCAATTCTAAACACATATCTGCAAGTACCAAATTCAAGATGCTCACACTACAGCAAGTTCTTCCCATGCTGGACAAGAAGGCTTGGCTAGTAACGTTGGACCTCAAGGAGGCATACCTGCATGTCCCTATCAGACAAAATTGCAGAAGATACCTCCGATTTATAGCAGGTTCAACTCATTACCAATTCTCTGCACTGCCCTTTGGCTTACCTACTGTGCCCAAGGTCTTCACAAAATGCCTGGCACCATTAATTGCATACTGCAGACAAAGAGGAATTCAAATATATCCATACCTGGACGACTGCCTTATTCAAGCAGAAAGCAAGGACATTCTTTTAAAACATCTGGCGTTTGTAAAAAACCTACTAAGTTGCCTAGGATACACAGTAAACAAAAAGAAGTCAAAACTAGTGCCCTCACAAGACATAATATTCCTGGGTGCCAGCTTAAATACAACGGCCCAGATGGCTTATCTCACGCCAGACAAGCAAGGACAACTGACTCAATACTTCAAAATTATAGCAACAAAGACCCAACTCCCTGCAAGAAAAATTCTGCAGGCCTTGGGATTCATGGCATCTTGCATACTACTAATACCATATGCAAAACTACATATGAGGAAATTACAGTGGTACCTGAAAAGCATATGGACTCAACACAGCCACAGCTTGGAAACAATAATTCCACTCATTCCCTGCCTTCAACAGGAGTTTCTGTGGTGGGCTCAGGCATGTCACCTCAACAAGGGTCAGCCTTTCACCTTACCCACAGCCAGGCAAACAACAACAACAGATGCATCGGATTACGCCTGGGGAGCACACATGGCAGGACAGTGTATTCAGGACAAATGGTCTGCAGATCAAATGCATCGCCACATCAATCAAAAAGAGATGCTAGCTGTACAAAATGCCCCAACAGCTTTCAAGGACCTCCTACATCCAGGACAACTTCTAATAAAGACGGACAACACCACAGTGATGTGGTACATAAACAAACAAGGGGGCACACATTCCTACCCCCTATGCAGGCAGGCAATGACCTTGTGGAACACAGCACTGACCTACCAAGTTCAACTACAAACACATTTCCTGCCAGTAAAGAAAAATGCATTGGCAGACGAACTAAGCAGAAATATCATGGACTAGAGCCACAAGTATTCACAATGATAACTCAAAAATGGGGGAGCCCAGATATAGATCTGTTTGCCTCCCCCCCCAAAAAACTACCAACTACAGAAATTTTGCACAAGGACGTACCACACACTAGCTTGGAAAGTGGACACCCTCTCATTCAGTTGGAAAACATTAACAGTGTATGCCTTTCCTCCACTACCTCTTCTGGCAAAGGTGCTGCTGAAAGCCAAATTAGAGAGGCCACAAATGATACTCATTGCTCCAGACTGGCCACGCCAACACTGGTACCCAATATTAAGGAACATGGCTCAAGGCCCACCATGGCTTTTACTTCAAATTTCTCACCTGCTGACTCAGCAAAACAATCAGATTCTACACAGCCAGCTCAAGACTTTAACTCTGGCTGCATGGCAGATTACCTAAACACCCACTCATCACTTCTCTCTAAAGCTGTTATGGATGTCATTCTGGAGGCCAGGAGACCCAGCACCAGAAAAACCTGCTCAGACAAATGGAAAAGATTCTGCGCCTGGAACAAGGCTAAAGGCCAAAATCCTCTTGTCCCAAATATTCCTCTGATTCTGCAATATTTGACTGAGATGTTGCACAAAGGCCTTTCCTTTTCATCTATTAAGATCCACGCTTCAGCTATTTCAGCTCATTACAACATGGATCCTCCTATATTTTCACATCCATTACTAAGACAGCTCCTCAGGGGGGCTAAGAACATAAGACCGCCCCGGAGAGCACCAACACCAACTTGGGACCTCAATTTTGTTTTGGAAAAGCTTACACTACAGCCCTTCGAACCAGCTTTTACAGCCGATTTACAATTTTTATCATGGAAAACTGCCCTGCTGCTAGCAATAACTTCAGCACGAAGAGTCTCAGAGCTACAGGCCTAATGGCATTGGAGCCTTTCATCATATTGCCAACATTCTGGCTGACAGGTTCAGTGCAAATTTCTCCCATCCCTCACCCCCAAAAGATGAAATACTTATCCCAGCTGAATGTAATCTCCCTGTCATCTCAGATGTCCAGGTGAGAACCGCCCTCAGCAAAGCTAAAAACACAGCATCAATGGGACCTGACGGTATCCCTGGTTGTGTGCTACGTGAACTCCAAGAGGAGCTAAACCCTCACATAAAAATGCTATTTAACCTTAGCCTTACTACAGGATATGTACCTGAACACTGGCGTACAGCAACAGTGGTCCCACTCCACAAAGGGGGTACCTCTACAGACCCTGGGAACTACCACCCCATAAGCTTAACCAGCCTGGTCTGCAAAGCTATGGAAAGAATCATTATGGAACTCATAAGCAGAGACATTGGAGACCTACAGACACTTGACCCCATCCAGTTTGGCTTTGTAAAGGGCAGATTCTGCCTTTTGAACCTGGTTGAGTTTTTCGAAACCATCACTAGAGCCATTGATGAGGGCAAAGCAAGTCCATACAGCCTACCTGGACTTGGCTAAGGCCTTCGACACAATACCCCACTCAGGCATCTTAGATAAGCTCAACAGCTTAAATGTAAACCCTTATGTCACTAGATGGGTTGCAAACTGGCTAAAGGACAGAACCCATAAAGTTAAAATCGCTGGAGCAATGTCAGACTCAAAGCCAGTCACAAGTGGTGTCCCACAGGGATCTGTCCTGGGACCCCTCTTGTTCGGCATTTATTTCTCAGATGTTAAAGCAAACATGGGAGGGTTGTGGCTGACAAAGTTCGCAGATGACTGCAAACTAGGCGCCATAGTCGATACACCAGCGGACACATACATCCTACAAAAGGCCTCACAGAAACGGACAACTGGTGCAGTCATGGCCTTAAACTAAATGCCAAAAAATGTATAGTCATCCCCTTTGGGAAAATCAAAGTACCCACAAATTATCACATAGACAGCAACCCACTGAGTACGGAAAAAGTAATCCGAGACCTAGGGACCCAAGTCGACAGTGACCTCTCATTTGACACCCACGTTGCCAAAGTGGTTAGAAAAACATTCTACCTTGCACACCTTATCATGAAGGGATTCACATCCATATCCAAGGATGTCATTGTACCCCTATACTCCTCCCTCATCAGACCCATGATTGAGTACAATGCCCCATTTGGTATGTACCTCACCCGGCATTTGCAACAGCTGGAGAGACCACAAAAGTACCTCACCAAGAGGATCAAGGGTCTCCAACATATGTCTTATTCTGCCAGACTAGAGAAACTCCAGCTCTATTCAGTAGCATACCGCCTGCTCAGAGGTGTTTGACGTACAAGGCCTTGTCCAATCAGGAACTGATGGACATGCTCCACCTCACAAAATCCAAATCCATCAGAACCACGAGAGCTAAAGACTTAAACCTCGGCACAAGTATGAATAGGACATGCTGGAGGGATAGATTCATAACCCAGAGGCTTCCCATGCTCTGGAACAAGATCCCAGTTCATGTTAGGCAGAGCCCCTCACTGAATCTCTTCAAGAGAAATCTTGATGAGTGGATGGGAGATCGTAAGTTTACCCCAGGGGTCACATCTGTGTCACTACTAGACAGGGGCACAGTAAACTAATTCTATTATATAAGGGGACCTTCACTGTGTCACTACTAGACAGAGGCACAGTATTCTAAATCTATTATGTGCATTTTGTACCATTTTATGGGGTGGTGAAAGCCACATCACTATGGCTAGGCTTACAAATGCCCCAGGGCAGATAGCTTAGTACTAAACTATGAAACTAAGACAGAGTTTCTGTACGAACTAACCCCTCCTTTATGCCAAAGGTTGTATCCAGTGTGGCTCTAAACCAAACTATTCATTTACTCACCTTCTATCCATTCTATACATTTTTTAATATAGTTCAACTACTGTTTCTTTTTTGTATATATCTGTGAGACCATTGACATTTAAACACAGTACAGAAAGCGTCATTATATTAAAAAATTGTTCCCACATTTTACGTGCAACAGATTTATTGTTAAATGTCTAGTTTCATCTTTTGTGTTACATGCATACACTGTTTGGCAGGTTTAACTTTTATACAGTTGTTTCTTGTCATATCCATTTCAGCCTACATCACATCTTACAAAACTGTTTGTTTTATTGGAAGCCCTCAAACAATAAAGCAAACACACCCCAATACCCCTCTAGAACCTATTAATTTAATACTAAAGTACAGTTTTGTACCTACCATAAATGTAGATGTTCGAGTGTTCACACTGCTGCAGTCATCACACTTGGGTTATCCTGTCATCAGGCGGTCCCGCAGTCGGCCTGAATTCCAAAGTCTTGGTCCGGCGTCGGTTGCTGTCGCTTCTTCCCTGACGTGCGCCAGGGGTATACAAGAGGCATCCGACTCCATTTTCTTCAGTCTTTCTTGCCGCGTGGTGCCCGAAGCAGTTCGCAAGTGCCGGTCGGCCGACACCTGAGATTTTCAAATCGAATTTCAGTCCTAAGTCTTCAAAGCTGAGTACCCCATTGGGGAACCTTTTCTTGCCTCAGTCCGATGTCAGAAAAATTTAACAATTTCATTTCTTGTGGGTAGCAAATACCTCATAAGGACTTTCATTCTTATTGTATTCCTTGCCTAGGCCCAGACCACGACGTCACTGGTTGTCGGTTTTGTGCTAGGTTTAATAAGCGAACTATAAAGCGACGCTTTGATTTCGCGCGACACTACTTGGGTAGGAAATTTAATTACACTATGCCGTCGGAGCAACCAACTACCGGCGTGCATAAAAAACGCAAAGATAAAGACAGGCAGCCTAGATCCAAGCCAGACTCCGAGGCCTCGGCTGGGCTGGTCGCCGGTTCTTTGGTTTTCAGTGAGGCGCCTACACAGCCCCTGGCGACCACAGAATTGGAACCCCAGACCGCTTCGGATTCTCAAGCAGAGAGTTCTAGGCCGATGCAGCCATTTTCTTTAGGTCCTACCGACGACATTGCAGAAGGAGAGGCCGGTGCTGTGGAAACACCTTCGGTTTCAGAAGGTGTCTTCAGACCGACTACTCTCACCATAAAATCTTATGCTAAGCTTAAGACTCCTCTAAAACCAAAAAAGACTGCACATCAGTCTGCAGTTCAAGGCCCCATGCCTAAGAAACAGATGCTTAAAATGGCTGAAGATCTGATTTCTTTAATCAGGGGTCCCCAACCCCCCCCCCCCGACAAAAGGCCTAGACAAGAGGAGGATTATGCCTCCTCTAATCAAGTGTCTATTTCCTCAGGCTCCTCTGAGGAACAGGATTAACCCTTTCCCACTTATGAAGATTCTGATGCTGAAGATTCCATTCCCTCAAACTCCCCCTGAAGACTATTCCTTTGGGGAATCCTTACATACCATGAGGGAACATTTCCACTGGGAAGGCCAGGACTACTCCGACTCAAAGAAAAGGCTCCGAGAGTTTCTTTTACTCCCCCAGCACAGACCACTTGCTATCCCTCCAGTTTTAGACATTGTGGATGATGTTTACTTAGAATCTAGTCTAAATCCAGATTCTCTGCCTCCTGCTCCAGCCAAACCAGATAGATATTATAGAGTGCCTGACTCACACAAATTCCTTTACAAAAGCCCTGTTGCTGACCCAGAGACAATCTCCCAGGGTCCCAAAGGGGCGAAGGCTTCTATGGCTAAAAATCCTGTACCCTCTAAAAGGGACTCCAGAGCACTAGATAGGTGGGGGAAGAAGGTTTACACCTCAGCTACTTTAGCTATGAGAGCACTAAATTGTCAATTCCACATGCTTAAATACCAGCAATTCCTAATGTCTCAAATAAAACAAAAGATGAGCACGCACCCTCAACAGTCTGAATTCAAGGAAATGCAGGATCTGTTGCATGCAGCTGAACAGGTGGGCAAACATACTTTGCAATGTGGATTTGATTCCTTGGAAGCTTCCTGTAGAGCAGCTGTTACTGGGTCTGTTATACGTAGGCATGCTTGGTTAAAGGAACAAACTCTGCCTGATCATGTTAAAGCAAAGTTACTAGATGCACCCTTATAACAGGATGTCTTATTTGGGGTTAAAGCAGAAGAGGTTTTAAAGAAAATGGAGGATAAGGCAAAATCTATGCAGACGGTCAAAGATTTCTTACAGGGACAACCCCCATGCTTTAGCAGAAATTGGCCAACAAAAAATTGGTCCTTTCCAGCTTCTGACAGACCACAGAGGGGTAAATACAGACGCCCAAGGGGCAGAGGACAAGCAGAAATCCCTTACAAACCTCGCCAATGGGGCAATGCAACACAGAAGGGAAGAGAAGACAGGTCCCAAACTACTAGAAGGCAAACACAATGACTTTAAACCTCAAACTGCCGAGCAAAACTCTCTTGGCAGCTCCCTTGGGAGGAAAAATTAGCATTTTTTACAGACAACTGGCGCATCGTCACAAAGGACAAATGGGTCCTAGACATTATCTCACAAGAATACAGATTCCATTTCCACACCTTGCCAAGGATAAAAGGAATGCCAATCCTGCCACAGAATCAATGGGCAGAGGCACAAAAACAAATTACAGCTCTCATGGACATGAGAGCCATTTAACTGGTACCTACACAGGAGCAAGGCCAAGGATTTTACTCAAGGCTCTTTCTAGTCCCCAGAAAGGACAATGCTTGGAGACCCATTCTAGACCTTTCAATTCTAAACACCTTCTTTCAAGTACCCAAATTCAAGATGCTAACACTACAGCAGCTTCTTCCCATGTTGGGCAAGAAAGCTTGGCTAGTAATGTTGGACCTCAAGGAGGCATACCTGCATGTCCCTGTCAGACAAAATTGCAGAAGATACCTCCGTTTCATTGCAGGTTCAACCCATTACGAATTCTCTGCACTGCCCTTTGGCTTATCTGCTGCACCCAGGGTCTTCACAAAATGCCTGGCACCAGTAATTGCATACTGCAGTCAAAGAGGAATTCAAATATACCCATACCTGGACGACTGCCTCATCCAAGCAGAAAGCAAGGACATTCTCTTACAACATCTGGCTTTTGTAAAACACCTTCTAAGTTGCCTAGGGTACACAGTAAACAAAAAGAAATCAAAACTAGTGCCCTCACAAAATATGACATTCCTGGGTGCCAGCTTGAATACAACGGCCCAGATGGCTTATCTGACGCCAGACAAACAACTACAACTAACTCAATACTTCAAAACAATGGCAACAAAGACCCAACTCCTTGCAAGAAAAATTCTGCAGGCCTTGGGCTTCATGGCATCTTGCATACTACTAATACCATTTGCAAAACTGCATATGAAGAAATTACAATGGCACCTAAAAAGCGTATGGACTCAACACAGCCACAGCTTGGAAACAGTGATACCTCTCATTCCCTGCCTTCAGCAGGAGGTTCTATGGTGGTCACAGGCATGTCGCCTCAACAAGCATCAGCCTTTCACCTTAATCCCAGCCAGGCAAACTATGACAATAGATGCATCGGACTATGCCTGGGGGGTACACATGGCAGGACGGTGCGTTCAAGGCATATGGACTGCAGATCAAAGGAATCTGCACATCAATCAAAAAGAAATGCTAGCTGTACAGAATGCCCTGATAGCCTTCAAAGACCTCTTACATCCAGGACAGCTTATAATAAGGACAGACAACACCACAGTAATGTGGTACATAAACAAACAAGGGGATACACACACCTTTCCTCTATGCAGGCAAGCAATGACCTTGTGGAACACTGCACTGGCTTACCCAGTTCAATTACAAGCTCAATTCCTGCCAGGAAAAAAAGAACACATTGGCAGACGACCTAAGCAGAAACATCATGGATCCCTACGAGTGGAAACTGGATCCACAAGTATTTGCAATGATAATTCAAAAATGGGGGTGCCCAGACATAGATCTGTTTGCCAAACCCCAAAACTATCAGCTATCAAAATTTTGCACAAGGACATTTCACCATGAAGCTTGGAAAGTGGACGCAGTCTCATTTAGTTGGAAAATGCTGACAGTATATGCCTTTCCTCCATTGCCCCTTCTCACAAAGGTCCTGCTGAAAGTCAGGATGGAGAGACCCCGAATGATACTCATTGCCCCAGACTGGCCACGCCAGCACTGTTACCCACTATTAAGGAACATGGCCCAGGGCCCACCATGGATTTTACCACAAATCCCTCATCAGCTCACACAGCAAGGCAGTCAGATTCTACACAGCCAGCTCAAAACCTTAAATTTGGCTGCATGGCAAATCACTTAAGCAACCAGCCAGCTCCTCTTTCACAAGCTGTTATGGATGTTATTCTGGAGGCCAGGAGGCCCAGCACCAGGAAAGCCTACTCAGACAAATGGAAAAGATTTTGTGCCTGGAACCAAGCTGAAGGCCAAAATACCCTTCAGCCGGACATACCTCAGATTCTGCAATATTTAACTGAGATGTTACACAAAGGACTTTCTTTTTCATCAATTAAAATCCACGCCTCAGCTATTTTAACTCACTACAACACGGATCCTCCCTTATTTTCACATCCACTTCTAAGGCAATATCTCAGAGGGGCCAAAACATTAGGGCTCCCAGGAGAGCGCCAACACCAACTTGGGACCTCAATTTTGTTCTAGAAAAACTTACGCTACCACCTTTTGAGCCAGCATTCTCAGCTGACTTAAAGTTTATATCATTGAAGACTGCCCTGCTGCTAGCAATTACTTCAGCCAGAAGAGTCTCAGAGCTACATGCGCTAATAGCAGTAGAGCCTTTCCTCATTTTTCATCAAGACAGAGTTTCTCTACGAACTAACCCCTCCTTTATGCCAAAGGTGGTATCCATTGTGGCTCTAAATCAAACCATCCATTTACCCACCTTCTTTCCAAATCCACAGAACAAAGGAGAAAGACTCCTGCATTCCTTGGACATTCACAGGCAGCTACTTTACTACTTGGATAAAACTAAGGTTTTCAGAAAATCTGACCAACTTTTTGTATCCTATGCTACAGCATCACAAGGAAAGGGTATCTCAAAACAGACCATTTCCAAATGGATAGGACATTGCATACGTTTTTGCTACACCCATCATGGAAAACCAGTTCCTGCTAGCATAAGGCCCCACTCTACCAGGGCAGGAGCTACATCTACAGCCTTCCTCAGGGGAGTGCCAACCAAGGATATTCTGGAAGCTGCAACTTGGAGTTCAGTACACACCTTCACCAAACACTATCACTTACCACTTTACTCAAGACTAGAGCTAACTTCGCCACTGCAGTTTTGCAGGGCCTTCTAGCCTCCTCTAACCCTGTTTGACTCCACCTCCCATCCATAGCTTTGGGATTCTACCCAAGTGTGATGACTGCAGCAGGGTAACACGAACATAGTACAGTTTTGTACCTACTATAAATGTAGATGTTCAAGTGTATACCCCGCTGCAGTCCAGGTTACCTTCCCTCCATCCCCTCTAACCTAACTAAAACCTTTCAATACCTTAAAATCTGATACAACATTTGTGGTGTATTTGCTTATAGCTGGAGGGATGTTTTGTTTGTGATAAACTTTTATTATTGGTACTATCAACTGACCACCTTTTGGGGGGGCACCTGACATCTGGGGCAAGAAAAACTGAAGAAAATGGCGTTGGATGCCTCTTGTATACCCCTGGCGCACTGACGTCAGGGAAGAAGCGACAGCACCCGATGCCGGACCAAGACTTTGGAATTCAGGCCGACTGCGGGACCGCCTGACGACAGGATAACTCAAGTGTGATGACTGCAGCAGGGTATACACTCGAACATCTACATTTATGGTAGGTACAAAACTGTACTATCTGCTGTGGTGACCCCTGACGGGAGCAGCCGAAAGAAGAAGAAGAAGAAGTGTGGTTTTTTGAAGGAGAGGCAAACATTTGATAACATTAACAGAACATTGGTGATCCAGAGGGAAGCAGAATGTAAGAAAATGCCACTGTTGTTGGTGGGTCTTAATGCAGAGAAAGCATTTGACAGAGTAAGCAGGGCATTAGAAGCATTTGCATTCCCTGATACAATTATAAGGCTGATTGGGAGAGTACATGAGGGAACAGACGCAAATATTAATGTGAGTAGGGTCCTGTCTGAATTTCTGCTTGTTCGAAATGCTGTACACCTTTATAAACAGCAAAGCTTTGCTGTTTATAAAGGTGTATTTTTTCCTCAACGTTTGTGTCTTATTGAATTTCTGCTTGAGCAGAGGAACCAAGCAGAAGTGTCCTTTTTCCCCTTTGTTTGCATTATTTAGAACGATCGGCAAAGAAAATAAGGGGCTCAAAAATTCAAGGATATATTCGGTATGGTAGTTGAGAAAAGCTGGCTTTGTTTGCAGATGATATTATTTTATACCTGACAAAACCAGAAGAGGACATTAGAGTGTTGTGGAACATTTTGAGACAGTTTCAAATCTTTTCAGGGTTCAAAATTAATGAAGCTAAAAAAAGCCAATAGTGGTAAATTATGTACCCATACACATATTGGTTCAGCTATATTCATATTTATGTGGGCATGATAAAATGAAGTATTTAGGAGTATGGATTAAAAATGATGATGGTGTGGCAGCTGAGGATGTGTGAGAAGAGACTAAACAAAAGATAATACAAAAATGGAGAAATTGGAAGCTCTGTTATATGGATAATGGATAATAAGAAACAAGCAATTAGTGTTTTTAGTCCCTTTAATCTTATACGCAGGTCAGGCATATTTTATCAACCAGAGGAAAAGTTGTGGATAGCAATTACTATAGAGATGAACGTTTTTATCTGGGAGAGGAAGATGGTAAGAGTCAAGTGGGATAGGGTGATTCTTCCAGTAGAACAATGCAGATTGGGAATTACTTGATTTAAAAGGGTATTTTAGAGCTACACACTTAAGGTTCCTATGTGTAGCACAGGCATAAACCTATAATTCAAAGTGGAAATGGATGATGATGAAACGGGGGAAGCTCAAGAAACAAGGAGAGACCGGGATTTTGGATGCAGATCTTTAAGGAGATAACAGTAATCCTATAGAATATTATATTCATAAAGTAGCAGAAAGTATTCTAAGAAGTAAGCCAACACGAGAGTGAAGGAAGGAGATTTTGCCGATATGGATGACTGCAATTAGGGATCCAGACAATAGGCAAGAGATGGCTGGAATTTATAGAAGAAAACTGGCAAAGGAACCCAGGTATTGGAAGAAAATAACAAGAGAGAGAAGGGTAATAGAATGGGAAGATGCCAGGAATTTATTTGGACTGCAGGTCAGCTATTGCCTTCCCTGTCAAGGATTGATATCAAAGTATAGGAAAGAATTTAAAACAGAAGCTGCAATTAAAAAGGATTAATTAGTAGAGCATATAAACTATTGTTTGATAACTATAAGAATCAATCAGAAGATATTAGAAAGGATTGGGAAGAGAGATTGGATAAGCAGTTCACAAAGAAACAATGGGGGATATATGTATGTTTCCCAAATGTGCAGCAAAATCTAGACGATTTAGGATTTTTGCTTGGAAATGTTTGCTAAGATATCTTATACCCCAAGTACACTCCACAGAATTTTTCCTCATATAGCAAATGTTGGAGGTGTGGTGGGGAAGAAAGAGGTAATTGGGAACATATTTTCTGGGAGTGTAATGAATTGGCAGACTTTAAAAATTCCCTGCAGACTACTCTGTCGGAGATACTAGGGAGCACATTGGTGTAACTAAGGAAATTTTTTTTCTGAGCTATAATACAGAATTGGAATTGCCTAGACAAAGTAAGCCTTGCTAAGTTTAATTATGGTGGCCGCCAAAAAAGCAGTTATTAGAAAATAAGCCCAAACCAACTGTACTAGAAGTAGTGAATATAGTAGCAAAGTTAAAACAACTGTTAGAAAAATATGTAATAGTAATATGCATGCTTACTGCATTCGAGATTCAAAAGGGTTAATACATTTATTCTGTTCACACTGCATGAATCTGCACAGCTATTAGAAACTTAACAAGAAGCATTCTATTTTCTGCTAGCGTCATGAAAATAACAAGAAGTAATTCATTTCTGCTAATGTCATGAAACTTAACAAAGGGATATTCATTTCTGCTTATGCCATGAGAAAACATGCAGCTGCTAGAAGCTATTGATAAAGAAAACAATAGATGCTTGAATGTTTAAACCGTAGTCAGCATTACTTGTACTAAAGCTAGAAATGTACCTTGAATCTAGGTAAAATGTAACACATGTATTAGAACAGTACAATAGAAGAACTGAAATGTTGAAATGGACTGACATAAACCCAAGGCCATGTTGTTGTTCTCAAAATGTTTTGCAGAATGACAGATAATTTAACTTGGTCAGCAATAAGTCTAGCAATATTTTCTGTAGAACATACAGAAAGCTGTGTCTAACTACGTCAGCAATAGAATGTAACATTTTCTATGTAACAGGAAGAGAACTGTATAAGTATAACCTACTAATCATTATTGATTCAGACAAACCTTGTGCCTACATGCTTTGTCTCCTTGCTGCAAGTAATAAAGGGTGCCTTGCTTGAACCTAACGTGAATTGGTCTTTGAAGTTTTTTCCTTTGACAGATTGGTCCTTCGGACCGGAACCCTCTCTTCACCTCGGATCAGACGGGCCAGGTGGTTGAAACCGTACGGGGAAGAAACCAAATCGGTTCTTCTTATCTGAAAAGCCCTCCGACTGAATTGTCGTTCAAAAGAGGCCAGCCACTTTCTGATCTGTGACTGAAGGACGGGTCTCCGCGAATTGGTGATCAGTCACGTGGGCTCAGGTATGGTGAATCTACTTTTTTCTGTTTTCTGTTTTAGATCAGGGACTAGATATGTATTGTTTTTGTTAGACTGTATTTTTCTTACAAGCCAGGGACAAAAAAGATTACTGTCTTGTCATAGATCAGGAGAAACAGAATAAGTAGGCAGTCATTCTGAAGAGACTATAACAAAATCCATGGTACCACGTTAAAAATAAGAAAAGTTACGTTACGATAAAAAGGGTAGAACAAAATGGGTAATAATTGCACAGAAAGACCCCAAAATCCGCCGTTAACAGAAGATGCAAAATACATGCAGTCGCAGCGCGACGACAATATTAAATATTATTCAAAATGGGTTAATAAGTACGAATTTGACGGAAAATTAGAAAAATCCTCGCTTATCAAACTTGTCAAACAGCTCAAAACCGATTCCAAAGGTCGGGTAAAAAAGCAACGTAAATTAGGAATTCCTCAGGCACACAGGTGGATTGAGGAAGTAAACCGTAGGGAACAAAAGAACAAGAATTCAAAAGCAATGTTTTTAGATAAGGAGGGCAAAAACTTAGTAATAGCATCAGCACCTCCGCCTCCCTTACCGGATTATGAACCAAGTGAACAGGTTAGTCCACCCCCACGATATCCTCTGGTCACTGAAGAAAAAGGCATTATGAAAATAAAACCATTTATTAGAGATCCCATTGAGACCAGGTCTCGAACAAAGGCAGGTAATTCAAATGAAGACATCGAGTTATGGCAAATGGTTAAAAATTCACGATCTATAAGTGGAGAAGAAATATGTCCACTTATAGAAGTACCCAACCCTCAGGTAGGTCAGTACAATCAGGACCCAACTATTTTAGTGTATAGACCTTGGACTCCGGAAGACATCCGGAAGCCACTGAGGGAATCCCCCATCCAAAGGTTAATTTTAGAAAATTCGCTGAAGATTTACAAGGAATGAGGCCGAGTTATAACTTAAACGGAGAAGAGGTAGAAAAGGTAGTTAAACAAATTGTAGGGCCAGATTGGCATATGATTAGTGGGAACTGGAATCCCCGTGACGCTGCACAAAGACCCCTCCCACATAGCAGCGCAGAATTAGACACCAGAGTAAAAGGTCTTACAGACTGCATCTCTGAAAAATAGAAACCTAGGGCAGACTGGACTTGCATTAATCAATGCATCCGACAAGAAGGTGAAACTATTGACCGGTATTATGCCAGACTATTAGAGTGTTTTAATAACCACTGTGGAATGCAGGTTCCTGAAGATCAAACACAAGATTCCCCATATGAACAGCAGTTAAAGAATGCATTTTTAAAGGGCAATATTGCACCTATAAGCAGTTTTATTACAAAACACATGGTAGATCATCGTACAAGCAGGTTACAGTCATTACTTGAATATGCTAGGCATGCTGAAAGGCATTTTAATAGCAAAAAGAAAGCTCAAATATTTTCTGTAGAAAATGGAGCAGAAGTGTACGTAGTACAGTCCAGGAAAAAGGGCAAGAAAAATGCACAGGGAAACAAACAATCTGATCAACGATCAGAGGACTTTGAAGGGCGAAAGAAAAGGGGTGAATGTTTTAAATGCAGTAAAAAGGGACACTTGGCAAAGGATTGCAGGAAAAACAAGAAGGCAATGACGGATCACAAGGAGGGTAAGGACTGACTATATGGCAGTCAGGAATCACTAGAAGGGGCTAGCGAAGAAGGGACAAATGAGAATGTGATAGAGGGAGTAGAGGAAGTGCAGGAAGTTAGTGACAATGAAGAAGATGAAATATTAGACCTAGCTTTATTGAGCTTGGAGCTCTATTTAGCAGACACGAAACCAGAAGTTACACTTTTGGTAGAAGGGAGGGAAGTCAAGTTCTTGTGTGACTCAGGGGCATCACGAACCCTGATACATCCCTCCAAACTGCCAGAAAACACAGAGACACCTGATTACATACTGGTTAAAGCAGCTAATGGACAGCTGTATCGGGAGCCTCTCTCCCATGACATTGCAATAACTGATCCAGTTTCAGGATTGACACAAAAAAGCAAAATTGTTGTTTCTGCAAAATGCCCAGTAAACCTCTTGGGCAGAGACCTCATGCAGCTGTTTGGTATAGCAGTAGTTCCAACCATGCAGGGTATGGAAGCACAGCGACAAATCAATACCTTTGCAGTGCAATCGGAGAGAGAAATGTTTTATTGGTACAGCCAGGACTTGGTTACAACTGGTCCAGGGACTGTAACCGAAGAGTTAATGTGAATGTAGCCGTCAGCAAGTTCCCCTCCCTTGACATTGATAAGCAACACCTGTTGCACTGTACCCTGTATTATTGTAATACACCAGGACCTGATAAGGAATATGAGAAAGAATTGTTTAAGAATCATGCAAATAGATTGATATTGTGTAACCTGTACTGGGACACAGAAGGGAAAAGTGTAGCCAGCTGTTCATTGCCCCAGGAGTTCTTTGCACTTTATAAATCTAATCGATTACCACATGTTAGCCTAACCAAAAATAGAAATATAGAATGGGCAGACCTAGGAGAAAAAGTCACGAGATGGGAGAAACAGACAGAGCTAGAACTGTCAGAACAGGGAATACAAATACAGAAGTTGAATTGGATAACTCTGACCAACCCAGCTGTGCACTTACAGTCTGGTGAGGACAGCTGATTGGCACTCCTATTAAAGGAGGAAGAAATGCCTTACAAAATATACCAGAGACTCTCTGGTCAACAGACAAATCAGATGTAGGACTTATTCGTATAGTGGGACCAGTTACAATCACGCCAAAATCAGCATTTAGACCACAAAAAAGACAGTATCCCTTAAGAAAAGATGCAGAGGCAAGGATAAAGCCTATTATAGCAGCCTTACTTAAAGGAGGGATACTAGTAGTATCTCCCGATTCACCATGTAACACACCCTTATTTCCAGTCAAAAAAGCAAATGGAGAATGGCGTATGGTCCAAGATTTACAAGCTGTAAATGATGCAGTAATACCAAGGGTAGCCACAGTGCCAGACACACACACCCTGTTGAATGATTTAAAACCTCAACAGAAGTATTTTTCTGTGGTAGACATCAGCAGTGCGTTATTTTCGATACTGATACACCCTGATAGCCAGTATTGGTTTGCATTCACATTTCAGGGGAAAAGGTATACATATACGTGACTTCCACAGGGATATTGTGAAAGTCCAACAATATTCTCACAAGAAATGGCAAGCAACTTGGCGGGATTCACCCCACCAAGAGGCAGTCAGATTTTACTTTATGTTGATGACATCTTGCTGGCAGCCCCCACCCAGCAGGATTGTAGAGAAGATACCATAGCACTTCTACAATTTTTAGCCGCTGAAGGACATAAGGTAAATAAAAGTAAACTGCAGCTTTGGAAAAAACAAGTTAAATACTTGGGATATGTAATATCCAAGGAAGGCAGAACATTAGATGAGGACAGGAAGATAGCAATTTTGCAAGTAGCAAAACCCACTACCAAGAAGGAAATGAAGTCCTTCCTGGGTACAACTAATTTTTGCTGGAGCTGGATTCCAAACTATGCTTTGGAATCTGCACCGCTAACTGACCTTATATTTAAGAAGCCTATGGCAGCGCAGGATTTGTTACAATGGACACCAGAAGCAGAATCTGCTTTCTGCAAACTGAAGCAGTTAATAGCGTCCTCATTAGTTCTGGGATTGCCAAACTATCATAAACGTTTTTTCCAGACTGTAGATTGTAAGCAGGGTTACATGACATCAGTACTAACACACCAACATGGGGATAAGCAATGCCCCTTTGGTTACTATTCATCAAACTAGACCCAGTGGCACGATCCTTACCCCACTGTATACAAGCAGTAGTTGCAGCTGCAATGGCAGTACAGGCTTCGGCCTCAGTAGTCTTATTCCACCCTCTCACTTTGAGAGTGCCTCATGCAGTCGCGATTATTTTACTACAAGAAAAGGTGGCATATCTTTGCCCTGCTAGGCATCTTTCGTGTATGACTATATTGTTGAGCCAACCTCACATGACAATTGAGCGATGCATGACTTTAAACCCTTCTACTCTGCTCCTGACCCCTGCCGACGGCACACCACACCGCTGCCTGCAGGTAATTGAGCAAAAGACACTACCTAGAAAAGATTTCACGGATGTCCCCTTGGATGATGCTGAGGTGACATACTACGTGGATGGCTCATGCAAAAGGGGTCCTCAACGACAGAACCTAGTAGGATATGCAGCAGTTTCTGATACTGAGATTATAGAAGCAAAACTTTTACCACAACCTATCTGCACAGGCAGCAGAATTGATTGCCTTGACATGGGCATGTACCTTAGCAAAGGGTAAATGTGTAAACATTTTTACTGACAGCCAGTATGCTTTTTCTACTGTACATGTTTTTGCGCAATAGTGGAAAAACCGAGAAATGATAACATCTACTGGCAAACCTATCAATCATGCACAGTTTATTTTAGATCTTTTAGAATCTATTCAGTTACCTCAGAAAGTAGCCATTTATAAATGCACAGCTCACACTAAGCAACAAGATAGGATTTCAAAAGGTAATGCGAGAGCTGATACAGCTGCAAAACAAGCAGCCACAAAAGTATTTCTTTTAAATGAGGAACTACAACCCTCTGAGATTTTAGATTTAGAAATGTTAAAAACAATGCAGACAGTCACTATGCAAGCTGAAAAACAACGATGGATAAAACGAGGAGCAAGTTATCAAGAAGAAGAATTGGTCGTCGCCAAGGTGGGAAGGTCCCTACCAGGTGCTTCTTTCGACACCCACTGCAGTTAAGATAGCAGAGCGACCTTCTTGGATCCACCTGACACACTGCAAACTAGTTAAGAACTTTGAACTGGACAAAAATCTTACCTCTCCATCGGGGCCCTCAGCACAAAGTCTGGCTACAAACGGGGGTCAGATCAATAGGACTGATCCGTCTCAACCCCAGTGAAGAAACCATCGGTGCTGAAGGTCCTACTAGGGCAGAGAGTAAGAACACATGTCTGAAATAAAGATAACAGAATCCAGTAAGATCCAAATGTACCTATTCGGAAGAGTCGGAGAAAACAGGAATGCAGAACAACTGTTTCTTCGGAAGTATTGCATAACCATCCTGTTAACTGTACTAGTGACAATAATCTTTTTGTTGTGGCCATTCCTTTTTTCAGCCACACAAACTGGTCTGAACAAGCGTGTAGAGTTGTACGCAGAGTGGCACCCAAACTTCAACACTTACCAGGCAATCAAATATGTGTATGCTGAGACCTTCAGTGTTTCGAATTGCTGGATTTGCACAGCTTTGCCGACAGCATACGGGGGGGGGTTATTGTTAACTTCAGTCCCCCTAGGAGCCAACAAGACCTGGGAAAACTTAGTCTATGATACATCAGATGTCACATCACAAGATAAAGTAGCATTGCACTTGTCTGTTCGACAGAAGGAGACTGTGTGTTTTTACAAAAATGATATAGTTCAGGTGGGTTGGAGCAATTGCAATGTGCCTTTTCCCTATAGATGCTACAATAAAACTGATAACACAGGATCCTATTGCAACACGAGCTATGATTCATTTGTTGAACTGATGTATAGGACAACTGATGAAGTAAAACATAATGCTGACCTTTATAGACAACTGTCTATGATGGACAAAAAAATGTTTCATCCAGAGTCAGGACATAGTAAAGTTACTACCAAAGTAGAAGACTGTTATTTTGTATGTGGTAGGAAAGCATACAAGTGGTTACCTGATAATTGGTCCAGCAGTTGTTATTTGGGGTACCTGGTTCTGGCCATATGACACACAGCAGTTTTACCTCAGGGGAAAATTCAGAATGTTCGACGAGAAATCAAGAAGCCTGTCAATCCAGTGGGGCAAATCAATGCGGGCTGGAAAAGTCATCATGCTGTGGGCTTAGGAAAAAATGGACTGTCACATATGGACTTAGGTGGTACCATCGTCTAGTGGGCAGGTGTACAGCCAGCATATGGAGCAATGAAATCAATCCAGGAACTGAGAAAATTGTCTAAACTTCTTGAAATAATGAGCAGTGCAACCTTTTCTGCCCTAGAATTGGTGACTGATGAACTGACTGCCATGAGAACTGTAGTGCTTCAAAACTGCATGGCTCTCGACTTCACCCTAGGAGCAAGAGGAGGTACGTGTGCTTTAATCCAGGAGGAGTGCTGTTCGTATATTCCTGACCACAAACACGAGATAGACAATCATCTTGAGGTAATTCAGCAGATGTCAGCCATGACCAAACCAGGACCAAATCCATTGTGGACTTTTTCTAGAGATTGTTTGGGGGGTTGGGGCAGTATCCTGATGAACATCCTGATTGCCATCTGTGTAGGAATGATCCTACTGGTGGTATGTGTGTGCTGCTGCATCCCCTGCATGAAAAGACTGATTAAAGACGTTATAGACATGTCAGTTTCAGAAACCTTATACCAAGGTGCTGAACTTGAAGAATTGTTAAAAATCTGAAAATGCTTTCATAAGTTTAAACTGAATGACTCTCTAAACTGCAAATCCTGAGTAGGAAGAGGTTAGGAGAAGAAAAACTGTTTATGCTTATCTTGAAAGTAGAATAAAAGTATTAAAAGGGGGGAAATGTTAGAAAAATGTGTAATAGTAATATGCATGCTTAGTGCATTCGAGATTCAAAAGGGTTAATGCATTTATTCTGTTCACACTGCATGAATCTGCACAGCTATTAGAAACTTAAGAAGCATTCTATTTTCTGCTAGTGTCATGAAAATAACAAGAAGTAATTCATTTCTGCTAATGTCATGAAACTTAAGAAAGGGATATTCATTTCTGCTTATGCCATGAGAAAACATGCAGCTGCTAGAAGCTATTGATAAAGTAAACAATAGATGCTTGAAAGTTTAAACCGTAGTCAGCATTACTTGTACTAAAGCTAGAAATGTACTTTGAATCTAGGTAAAATGTAACACATGTATTAGAACAGTACAATAGAAGAATTGAAATGTTGAAATGGACTGACATAAACCCAAGGCCAGGTTGTTTTTCTCAAAATGTTTTGCAGAATGACAGATAATTTAACTTGGTCAGCAATAAGTCTAGCAATATTTTCTGTAGAACATACAGAAAGCTGTGTCTAACTACGTCAGCAATAGAATGTAACATTTTCTATGTAACAGGAAGAGAACTGTATAAGTATAACCTACTAATCATTATTGATTCAGAAAAACCTTGTGCCTACATGCTTTGTCTCCTTGCTGCAAGTAATAAAGGGTGCCTTGCTCGAACCTAACGTGAATTGGTCTTAGAAGTTTTTTCCTTTGACAAACTGGAATTGGGATCTTTAGGAAAGGGTAAGAGCAAATTACATAGGAAAAATGGGAATTGTTGGAACAATACATACAGAGGAGGAATGCAGTTTAAAAGAAGACAGGACTTGAATAAGCAATGTTATGTTTGAAGGACAATAACTGGGTAAATTATAATTGATGTAATATGTTTGCAACAAGGATTATGTCAGTATGTTTTGTAATGTAAAATGCTTGCAGCTGGGATTATGTCAGTATAGGTTTTCATTTATATACATGTATGATTGTCTATGCTGCAAGTGATAATTTAATAAAGATGTTTCTCGTTAAGAAAAAAATGTTTGAGGACTTTACCAAAATTGTCTCCAAAGCAGAAGTACAGTAACAGAAGTCACCATTATTGCTTTGTGACAGAGCACGTGTTTCTAAATAAATTTTAGCTGTCATTTAATGGAACTTGGCTTTCTTTAAACTTTGTTTCATAATTCAGAACATATTTTATTTGCATTACGTGTATTATGAAGCATTTAAATAACATATGTTTGCTGTTATCAACAACAACGCAAAGGACAAAAAACCAAACCAGTCAAAGCTGTTATATATTTATTATCCTGTTTGCTTCACCTTTGCTGCAGGTAGCACTGGGGATGCATTAGCCCCATTATAAATTCACAAACATTTATTTAATGTTACATGTGGTAATTTATTGTGGTACCTGATCTTATGACAAACCTAGAAAAAAATTATTTAATGGAGTAAAATTAGGACTCTTTAATAGTCTGTGTTTATTTCTCAGGTTCCAGCAGATGAAGTATGTGGCTGCCCTCTGGTGAAAGATGTCTTTGAATTGACTGGAGAATTCTGCCGCGTACCAAAGCGTAAATGTAACAGGCACTACTGCTGGGAGAAGCTGCGTCGTGCTGAGGTAGATTTGGAGAGAGTTCGAGTGGTATGTTGAATTTTATTTTCATAAGCAAGGCAGATTTTGTGATTTCCTCTTTTGGTCAATGAGGTATTTATTGAGCCCTAAGCCAATGTAATTGCTAGACTTGTTAGATTACTTGCAGTTGCTAGTTTTATTCATTTAATATTTGATAACCAACTGAATAAATTTGTCTGAGGATGCTTTTCACACAATTCTAGCCACATTGCAGTGATAGTACAGTAATACAACCTGAAATAGATTTTAATATACAGTATAGGAAGTGCTTTTGGTGTACAGGCATATTTGCATAATCTGAAAATGTTTTGTAGTTAATCTTTGCGCATTAGCTAATGCAGTTAGTTTGAAGCCTAGGGGGGAAACTTGCGTCATTAATATTTAGCATTGAGTACAAACATTTATTTGTGAGGTTTACAGTTAAGGTAAAACGATATTAGGAAGCTTTATATGGGTTTATCTAAGAAAGTCTAGTAAGAAAATTGTAACAGAACAATATTACGTAAAAGATAAACTCATGTCTTTTGAAAGGAGAATTTGCAGTTATTACATTGGTAAAACCATTAGAAAGTTATCTAAAGGAATATATGAACATAATACGGCTATAAAGAACAGTAATAATGCTTTAGCTAGGCATGCTTTAGTATGTGGTAATTTTAAGAAGTTTTCTTTTTTTGTGCTTAATTCTGTTAAGAGTATAAATTTCAAAGGAAACTATAATGCATTACTTGAATGTAAAGAAACAGAATGGCAGCTCAGGCTAGCTGCTAATAAGCCACCTGGTCTGAATGATCATATTAATTTAAAATGCTTTATTTTAATGAAGAGGTCGTAGTAGTGGTAATTTTTGGTTTGTCAAGTTAAGTTTTATATTTTAATATTTTTTTACATCATTATAGTTAGTGGGCTTTTAAATAGCTTCAGATACAGTCAGTTAATATTAATGATCAATTTCATTCTTTGGTTTTGATTTGTTTGGCTAGCCTGTATAGTTCATGGTGGCCTTTTTTAAGCCAGAAGATTTTTTAAGCAAAGTTGTCTGATGACGTTCCATTGAACAATAAAAGAATGAAAGTGCTATTAAAAATGTAAAAGATATTGCAGCCCCCCTGTGTTATTTCCCGACTTTGTTGAGATTTCTAGTGTTACGTTCACAGCATTCGGCTTTCTTTGTGGTTTCTTTTTAGTTTTTGAATTTGCAGTTTTGTTAGTAAAATATACACAAGGTTTTCTTTTCATGTACAAGGTGGCTGTAGATTGAGGAGTTAAGAGTTTTAGATGGAAGAATTTATAGATTAACTAATAATAAGTATGCTTCATCTGAATAGAGGTGTTAGTTATGGTAAGGGGAAGATTTGTGTCGGTTTAGGCAAAGGGTTAGATTAAATATTTTACCAGCTGTCAGTAAAGCAGCTGTGCAAACAGTGAGGCACACAACGGTGGCTCTGACATCTATGAGCAAGTATTTCCAAAGAGGTACATACTCATAAGAATGCAAATGTAAGCAAACAGTGGTGAAAGTGACCAGGAAGCAGGGTCTGTGCGCAGCAGTGAAAAAGGGTTAGAGGAAGGCACAGATGTCTAGCTAAGGGTTAAACCATATTGTTTCTGGTAGTATCAAAATGTCTAATGCTAGGAGCACATATACCAACACTTTTTCTTTACAGTCATAACACCTGTATACAGACAACAGCCAAGTCACAAAAATAGATTATGTGGCAGTTCATGTAGGAGGGATACCACCGGCTGATTTCCATATTCCTGAAATGCATACAGAATCCTGAGTAATTTTTCTTATGTGCACCATTGCTTTGGCAAAGGAGATGACCCATGGACAGTCTACATCCATACATTGTTCACTCTGTTCTGCTGCTTCTGCAGGAAATAATACTGCATCAGTGAAATTCAGTTGTTTTTTTGGCAGCAGCAAGCAGAGAAAACTATGCCAAGACCCTACAACTTTCTGGGTGGTAGGAAGGGAAGCAGTAACCAAGTCATTCACATTCCACAAGCTGTAGTTGTCATGGGGTGGATGGAGATGTTTGTGGGATACCTTGCCACTGACATGATGACTGATGTGCTTTGCCAAGGACGTAGTTCTTCTCAACAAGTCACAACATGGGCATTAGGGTCCAACATATCCTTGTATAGGGAAGCCATCTCATCTCAGACCTCTGATGGTAGGATGTACGTAAGTCTCAATAAAGCCAAACAGTTGCAGAACAAAGCTTAGTCCATAAAGCCAATGCTGAATAGAATATAAAACAAACCAAGCAACGCTAATACTGAACAAGTGTTTAATAGAGCTTTCAGGTCAAACAAACCCTTCATCAGTGTATAAAAGTTTTAACACATACTAACCATATTTATACAGTCAAGAATCACACAGCCATTAATTATTGGATTAATTGTGACATCCTGGTTAAAAAACAATAATCCGAATTTAAAAGCATAGGTCTCTGTTTCAAGCACATTTGCTTATGTCTTAAGATAGGTTTTAAACAAAACTTCTCTGTGTGGAAGATTTTCATTCCATATATTTCTAGTTAATCACTGTATATTAATCAGATCAGACAATAGTAGTAGAAATAGCGAAGGTAAACTCGTCAAGTCAAAAAGTAATAATAGAAAATATATAATTCTACAGCATTACTAAGTATTCGAAAGTAATCCAAGCAAGGCAGGCAGTCTGTTTCCAGTCGAAAATCCTTTATTAAGTACACAGACAAGCGATCCAAGTAAAACAAAAATAGAGTAATAATTTCCTCACAAGCTTTCTAAATATATATATACTTTTTATCAGGCATGGGAGTGGTTTATTGTGCTGCAAAACAAAGTGTTATTGGTACACATGTTAAATTCACATCCCTTCCCCCATCAGTGTGACATTCGAGCTGGTCCTGCCCTACCTAGTAGCTGTCATAATAATATGTAACCCTAATGTACTTTAATGGTACATCTTATTTAACCAAATTATTAAGTAGATTATTAAGTCTGTGATTTTATACAAGGCGATATACTACATGGCTGGAAATATATCAACCTTAGTTCATTTTGCAATCAAAAATTACATGTAAATATATACATATACATTTTGCATGTAAAAAATCAGTTTCTATTTTCATAACCTATTGTTAACAAAGATCGCTTTCGTCCTTCTAGACTTCTGCAGGTCTGTGTACAAGAATCCTAAAAATCTATATAATTGTATAATTAGATAGTATTGTTATTACCATCATTTTGAATAAAGTGGAAAAAAGAACCCGAAAAAATAAAAATAAAAAAATATATATATATGTATGAAGATGGAAACAAAATATACACTTAAATTTCAAATTATTTAAAATGTTATTTAAAACCAATTTGTAGAAAAAAATAAAATAAAATACAATTAGTCATGTAAACAATGTGGCAATTTTCTAAGTTCCAGTGCACTTTTAATTGAACAGTAGTAGTTTAGTCCAGGCTTTCTAAAAGAGTTCAGCTTTAATTGCCACATGAGTTCATGTTTCTCCAGAATATTTGGGATGTCTCCTTCAAGATCACCCATGTCTGTGCGATCCAGGATCTGTGTGTCTTTTATGAAGAGAAAGGTGTTTGGCTAGTGCATTATTTTTACATCCAGAGCGGATTTCTGACAGATGACATGAAATCCTTCGCTTAAGTTTATTTACAGTCTTGCCCACATAGAATGCATCACATTCATTGCACTGTGCCCTGTAAATTACTTTTTTAGTCTTACAGTCACCCCCTGCACTGGTTTTAATGATCTTCTTTAAATAAGGGCAATAAAAACTATCACCTTGCTGTATAAATATACAAAATGTACAATTAGTTTCACATCTTTTAGTGTTTTTCTCACATGGTCTAGGTTTAAATTCAACAAAACTTCTAATATTCCTGGCCTTCCTATAAACAAATGATGGGGCTTCACCTAAGATGTTAATCAGAAAAGGGTTTCCTGTGACAATGTCCCAGTTTTCTTCAATAATATTTTTGATACTGTGATAATCCAAAGTGTATGTCAGGATGCAGCTATTTTTCCATTTGTTATTCTCTGTGGGATTACTTAACATTTTTCTACTGGGGAGGTTGAGTGAAGGTGCTTCAATCCTTTTCAGTTCTATAATGGGTTCCAGGATGTTTTTTAACATCTGACTTTCATAGCCTCTCACTAGAAAATCATTCTCTAAGTTGTTCCAAGTTTCTCAAAAATGGTTCCATCTCTGTGGTAATTCGAGCTAATCTATAGCCTTGGGATTTCACTACATTATACTTGTTTTTTGTAGGATGTAGACTTTTCCTGTGGAGTAATAAGTTAACCCTCGTTGGTTTTCTGAATAGATCAGTGGTGATTCTGTTATTGTTGGTGTCCTTGGAAATCTGCATATCTAAGAAAGTGGTTGAAGTACAGCTATGGGAAGAGGTAAACTTCAGGAAGGGGGTTGTTTGATTGAGGTAAGTGATAAAATCTCCAAGCTGCAAGGTGTCACCTTCCTACACAATAAAGACATGGTCAATAAAACGTAAATAGCATGTGATATGCTGCATGTAGTCTGTGTTGTTTGACACAAAGTCCTCCTCCCATTTGCCCAGGTCTATGTTAGCTATGCTGGGAGCCATGGCAGCCCCCATTGCTATACCAGTTTTTTGTTTGTAGTGTTTGCCATTGAAAGTAAAGAAATTGAAGTCCATACAAGATTAATGAGCTTGCTTAACTTTTGCAGTTGTGCCTGTGTACCCTGATTATGTTTCTTAAAAGACTCCATAGCTGCTGTTATACAGTAATTGTGAAGGAGCACTGTGTACAAGGATTCCACATCAATAGTTACCAAAATACTGTCAGCTTCCACTGTAATATTTTTTATTTTCTTCAAAAAATCCATTGAATCTCTTATGTATAACTTATTCTTTTCTGTTAGAGGTTTCAACATAGGTTTTAAAGAAACAGTTTGGTTTAAACCCAGTAGTACATCTGCACAAAGATGCATTATCCATTGATATTCCTTCATTTCAAGTTTGTTGTTCAAATCTTCACCCCCCCCCACATCTTTATATACTCTATCACTCTAAAGGAAAATTTATGTACATTACCATACTCACTAATATGTTTAGCTAGAGAGCTGGTATCAACTTTTCTCCTGATTTCTGAATGATGCTCAGTTATTCTTTTCTTCAGTTTTCTATTTGATTTCTCAACTTAAAATGCCTGACATCTGTTACATGCAGCTAAGTATATTATATTCTTTGTAACACATGATGTTCTTTGTGTTTCACTGTTGCAGTCATCACATTTGGGTTATCCCTGCGAGGGTAGCCCTCGGCCGGCCCGAATACCAGAGGCTTAGTATTTCTGCGTCGGTTACCGTCACTTCAGGACTGACGTCAGGTCATCCATAGTGTAAAGTAAGGCAGCCGACGCCATTACATATTACATGAGTCTTTCTTGCCACGGAGCCTGAAGCAGAAGCAGTTCGCATGAGTGCCGGTCGGCCATTACCTGAGTTTCGTCTTCCGAAATGAAACTGAAGTCTTCTAAAGCTAAGTACCCCATTGGGGATACTTTTTCTTGCACTAACCGATGTCAGAAAAAGTTAACAATTGTCTCGCCTGTGGAAAGCAAATACCACACCAATACTTTCATTCTTACTGCGTCACTTGCCTAGGCCCAGACCACGATGTCCCCCGCTGTCGCTTTTGTGCTTTGTTCAACGCCAGTATTATACGTCGTCGGGCCCTCATTGTAGCTAGATATTTTCGCTTACAGTCCTTGAATTCCGATATGGCAAGGTAAGCCATCCGACAGCAGATCTTCCGAAAAAACTTAAGGATAAAAACAGAGACAGACTGCACAGGTCCAAACCTACCGACGACTCTTTCGTTAAGCTAGTCATCAGTTCTCTGGTCCTCAGTGAGGCACTTTTGCAGCCCCTGATGCCCGCTTCTGTGGATTCGCAAGCTGCTACCGAGACCCTTTCCGAGTCCAGTATGCCACAAAACTCTTCTTCCACTAAGGATCCTGCATTTGTCTCTACCTTGGGTGGGTTCGGAGCCCCTGAGCAGGCACAGTCTTTCAAGGAAGTACTTCGCACTACCAGTTCTCGACACAAACCGACTTCTTTCGCTTCTACCGTTCTTTCGAAAACTACCGAGTTTCTAAAGCCCAGGGTATGAACCACACCCAAGACACCAACGACCCAATATCAGGCACCTGCTTCCTTGCCCCAGTCTCAAATGCTTAATATGGCAGAAGACCTTATGCTGATCAGGGGAAGCCAAGCTACCCCTTCCAAAAGAAAAACAGACCTGTCCCCAGTAGATGTTCTTCGTGTTTCACTGTTGCAGTCATCACACTTGGGTTATCTGCCTGCAGGTTGGCCTCAGTCGGCCCGAATACCAGAGTCTTGGGATTTCTGCGTCGGATGCTGTCACATCTTCCATGACGTCAGGTCATCAGAGGTATAAAACATGCAGCCAATGCCATTACATCAGGCTTTCTTGCCGAGAAGGAACCCAAAGCAGAAGCAGTTCGCAAGTGCCGGTCGGCCACTACCTGAAATTTTCATTTTTTCGAGTTTCAGACCTGAAGTCTTCTAAAGTTAAGTACCCCGTTGGGGATTCTTTTTTCTTGCTCTAACCGATGTAAAAAAAATGAACAATTGTCTTGCCTGTAGAAAGCAAATACCTCAGAGATTTTCATTCTTACTGCGTCACCTGTTTAGGCCCAGATCACTATGTCCCTAGCTGTTGATTTTGTGCCTTAATGCCCGAACCATTCGTCATCAGGCTATTTTTGCAGCTAAAGTCTTTCCTTTCTCATTCTGCGTATTCCAAAATGGCTTCGGTAAGCCATCCGACTACCGATCTTCCGAAAAAGCGCAAAGACAGAGACAGTCCGCATAGGTCAAAATTTGCCGACAATGCTTCTGTTAAGCTTGTTGCCAGTCCGCCAGTACTCAGTGAGGCACCGTTGCAGCCCCTTCTACAAATTCGCTGGCCTCTGCTGAGACCCATTCGGAGTCCGGTATACAGCAAGATGCTTCTTCGACTATGGAACTTGCAGATGTCTCTACCTTGGATGGGTCTGGAGCTGCTGTGCAGGCACCGGCTTCTGAGGATGTATTCCGACCTACTGATATTCATATTAAACCGACAACTTCATTTCCTACTAAAACTACCGAGTTTCTCAGGCCCAGAGTTTGCACTATACCTAAAAAACCGATGTCCAAAGCGAATGCTCATCCTCCCATGCCACAAAAACAAATGCTTAGAATGGCTAAAGACCTTATGACTCTAATTAGGGGAAGCCGGCCTTCCCCTGCCAAAAGACAAAGAATTGAATTTTCTTCTGATTCTACAGACCAGGAGTCTGATGTCTCTGACCCTTCTGATTACCAGGGCATACCCTTATCTACCTATGAGGATTCAGATGCAGACGAAGTCATTCCCTCTGCCTCCCCTCCAGAGGCTTTCTCTTTTGGCGAAACCTAGCATACCTTAAGACAGCATTTCCGCTGAGAATGCCAGGACTATCCTCAGTCCAAACAGAGACTCAGAGAATTTTTAGTTTTGCCTCAGCAGAGGCCTCTAGCTATACCCCCTGTCCTGGATATTGCAGACAATGTTTTCTTGGAGTCCAGTCTTACTCCTGACACCTTACCACCAGCTCCTAGAAAACCTGACAGGTACTACAGAGTACCTGATTCTCACAAATTTCTCTTTAAGAATCTCTGCTGATCCAGAGACCATTTACCAGGCACCTAAAGGCATTAAGGCTACTACAGCCAAAAAACGTACCCCTTCAGACAGGGATTCTAGAGCTTTAGACAGATGGGGTAAGAGGATATATACCTCTACAACTCTTGCCATTAGGGCTTTGAATTGCCAGTTTCACATGTTGAAGTACCAGCAACATATTATGGAACTAATTAAACAAAAAATGGTGATGTTCATCGTGTTACCCTCCTGCAGTCATCACACCTGGGTTATCCTGTCGTCAGGCGGTCCCGCAGTCGGCCTGAATTCCAAAGTCTTGGTCCGGCGTCGGTTGCTGTCGCTTCTTCCCTGACGTCAGTGCACCAGGGGTATATAAGAGGCATCCGACACCATTTTCTTCCTTGCCGCGCGGTGCCCGAAGCAGAAGCAGTTCGCAAGTGCCGGTCGGCCGACACCTGAGATTTTCGAATCGAGTTTCAGTCCTAAGTCTTCAAAGCTAAGTACCCCGTTGGGGAACCTTTTCTTGCCTCAGTCCGATGTCAGAAAAAGTTAACAATTGCATTTCTTGTGGGAAGCAAATACCTCATAAGGACTTTCATTCTTATTGCATACCTTGCCTAGGCCCAGACCACGATGTCACTGGTTGTCGGTTTTGTGCTAGGTTCAATAAGCGAACTATAAAGCGACGCTTTGATTTTGCATGACACTACTTCGGTAGGAAATTTAATTACACTATGCCATCAGAGCAACCGACTACTGGCGTGCATAAAAAACGCAAAGATAAAGACAGGCAGCCTAGATGCAAGCCAGACTCCGAGGCCTCGGCTGGGACGGTCGCCGGTTCTCCGGTTTTCATTGAGGCGCCTACGCAGCCCCTGGCTACCGCAGAAGTGGAACCCCAGACCGCTTCGGATTCTGTAGCAGAGAGTTCTAGGCCGACGCAGCCATTTTCTTTAGGCCCTACCGACGACATTGCAGAAGGAGAAGCCGGTGCTGAAGAAACACCTTCGGTTTCATAAGGTGTCTTCAGACCAACTACTCTCACCATAAAATGTTATGCTAAGCTTAACACTCCTCTAAAACCAAAAAAGACTACACTTCAGTCTCCAGTTCAAGGCCCCATGCCTAAGAAACAGATGCTTAAAATGGCTGAAGATTTGATTTCTTTAATCAGGGGTTCCCAACACCCCCCCCCCCCGACAAAAGGCCTAGACAAGAGGAGGATTATGCCTCCTCTGATCAAATGTCTGACAGGCTCCTCTGAGGAACAGGATTACTCCTTTCTCCCTTATGAAGATTCTGATGCTGAAGATTCCATTCCCTCAGCTTCTCCCCCTGAAGACTATTCCTTTGGGGAAACCTTACATACCATGAGGGAACATTTCCACTGGGAAGGTCAGGACTACTTCGACTCAAAGAAAAGGCTCCGAGAGTTTCTTTTGCTCCCCCAGCACAGACCACTTGCTATCCCCCCAGTTTTAGACATTGTGGATGATCTTTACTTAGAATCTAGTCTAAATCCAGATTCTCTGCCCCCTGCTCCAGCCAAACCAGATAGATAATATAGAGTGCCTGACTCACACAAATTCCTTTACAAAAACCCTGTTGCTGATCCAGAGACAATCTCCCAGGGTTCCAAAGGGGCTAAGGCTTCTATGGCTAAAAATCCTGTACCCTCTGAAAGGGACTCCAGAGCACTAGATAGGTGGGGGAAGAAGGTTTACACCTCAGCTACTCTAGCTATGAAAGCACTAAATTGCCAGTTTCACATGCTTAAATACCAGCAATTCCTAATGTCTCAAATAAAACAAAAGATGAGCACGCACCCTCAACAGTCTGAATTCAAGGAAATGCAGGATCTGTTGCATGCAGCTGAACAGGTGGGCAAACATACTTTACAATGTGGATTTGATTCCTTGGAAGCTTCCTGTAGAGCAGTTGTTACTGGGTCTGTTATACGTAGGTATGCTTGGTTAAAGGAACAAACTCTGCCTGATCATGTTGAAGCAAAGTTACTAGATGCACCCTTACAGCAGGATGTGTTATTTGGGGTTAAAGCAGAAGAGGTTTTAAAGAAAATGGAGGATAAGGCAAAATCTATGCAGACGGTCAAAGATTTCTTACAGGGACAACCCCCATGCTTTAGCAGAAATTGGCCAACAAAAAATTGGTCCTTTCAAGCTTCTGACAGACCACAGAGGGGTAAATACAGGCGCCCAAGGGGCAGAGGACAAGCACAAATCCCTTACAAACCTCGCCAATGGGGCACTGCAACACAGAAGGGAGGAGAAGACAGGTCCCAAACTACTAGAAGGCAAACACGATGACTTAAACCTCAAACTGTCAAGCAAAACTCTCTTGGCAGCTCCCTTGGGAGGAAAATTAGCACTTTTTGCAGACAACTGGCGCATCGTCACAAAGGACAAATGGGTCCTAGACATTATCTCACAAGGATACAGATTCCATTTCCACACCTTGCCAAGGATAAAAGGAATGCCAAACCTGCCACAAAATCAATGGGCAGAGGCACAAAAACAAATTACAGCTCTCATGGACATGAGAGCCATTCAAGTGGTACCTACACAGGAGCAAGGCCAAGGATTTTACTCAAGGCTCTTTCTAGTCCCCAGAAAGGACAGTGCTTGGAGACCCATTCTGGACCTTTTAATTCTAAACACCTTCTTGCAAGTACCCAAATTCAAGATGTTAACACTACAGCAGCTTGTTCCCATGTTGGGCAAGAAAGCTTGGCTAGTAACGTTGGACCTCAAGGAGGCATACCTGCATGTCCCTATCAGACAAAATTGCAGAAGATACCTCCATTTCATTGCAGGTTCAACCCATTACCAATTCTCTGCACTGCTCTTTGGCTTATCTACTGAGCCCAGGGTCTTCACAAAATGCCTGGCACCAGTAATTGCATACTGCAGACAAAGAGGAATTCAAATATACCCATACCTGGACGACTGCCTCATCCAAGCAGAAAGCAAGGACATTCTCTTACAACATCTGGCTTTTGTAAAACACCTTCTAAGTTGCCTAAGGTACACAGTAAACAAAAAGAAATCAAAACTAGTGCCCTCACAAAATATGACATTCCTGGGTGCCAGCTTGAATACAACGGCCCAGATGGCTTATCTGACGCCAGACAAACAACTACAACTAACTCAATACTTCAAAACAATGGCAACAAAGACCCAACTCCCTGCAAGAAAAATTCTGCAGGCCTTGGGCTTCATGGCATCTTGCATACTACTAATACCATTTGCAAAACTGCATATGAGGAAATTACAATGGTACCTAAAACGCGTATGGACTCAACACAGCCACAGCTTGGAAACAATGATACCTCTCATTCCCTGCCTTCAACAGGAGTTTTTATGGTGCTCACAGGCATGTCACCTCAGCAAGGGTCACCTTTTCACCTTACCCCCAGCCAGGCAAACTATGACAACAGATGCATCGGACTATGCCTGGGGGGCACACATGGCAGGACGGTGCGTTCAAGGCATATGGACTGCAGACAAAAGGAATCTGCACATCAATCAAAAAGAAATGCTAGCTGTATAGAATGCCCTGACAGCCTTCAAGGACCTCTTACATCCAGGACAGCTTATAATAAGGACAGACAACACCACAGTAATGTGGTACATAAACAAACAAGGGGGTACACACTCCTACCCTCTATGCAGGCAAGCAATGGCCTTGTGGAACACAGCACTGGCTTACCAAGTTCAATTACAAGCTCAATTCCTGCCAGGAAAAAAGAACACATTGGCAGACGACCTAATCAGAAACATCGTGGATCCCCACGAGTGGAAACTGGATCCACAAGTATTTGCAATGATAACTCAAAAATGGGGGCACCCAGACATAGACCTGTTTGCCAGCCCCCAAAACTATCAGCTAACAAAATTTTGCACAAGGACATTTCACCATCAAGCTTGGAAAGTGGACGCAGTCTCATTCAGTTGGAACATGCTGACAGTATATGCCTTTCCTCCATTGCCCCTTCTCACAAAGGTGCTGCTGAAAGTCAGGGTGGAGAGACCCCGAATGATACTCATTGCCCCAGACTGGCCACGCCAGCACTGGTACCCACTATTAAGGAATATGGCCCAGGGCCCACCATGGATTTTACCACAAATTACTCATCTGCTCACACAGCAAGACAGTCAGATTCTACACAGCCAGCTCAAAACCTTAAATTTGGCTGCATGGAAAATCACCTAAGCAACCAGCCAGCTCCTCTTTCACAAGCTATTATGGATGTTATTCTGGAGGCCAGGAGGCCCAGCATCAGGAAAGCCTACTCAGACAAATGGAAAAGATTTTGCGCCTGGAACCAAGCTAAAGGCCAAAATACCTTTCAGCCGGACGTACCTCGGATTCTACAATATTTAACTGAGATGTTACACAAAGGGCTTTCTTTTTCATCTATTAAAATGCACGCCTCAGCTATTTCAGCTCACTACAACACGGATCCTCCCTTATTTTCACATCCACTTCTAAGGCAGTTTCTCAGAGGGGCCAAAAACATTAGGCCTCCCAGGAGAGCACCAACACCAACTTGGGACCTCAATTTTGTTCTGGAAAACCTTACGCTACATCCTTTTGAGCCAGCTTTCTCAGCTGAGTTTATATCATGGAAGACTGCCCTGCTGCTAGCAATTACTTCAGCCAGAAGAGTCTCACAGTTTCAGGCACTAATGGCAGTAGAGCCTTTCCTCATTTTTCATCAAGACAGAGTTTCTCTATGAACTAACCCCTCCTTTATGCCTAAGGTGGTTGTAAATCAAACCATCCATTTACCCACCTTCTTTCCAAATCCACAGAACAAAGGAGAAAGACTCCTGCATTCCTTGGACATTCACAGGCAGCTACGTTACTACTTGGATAAAACTAAGGTTTTCAGAAAATCTGACCAGCTTTTTGTATCCTATGCTACAGCATCACAAGGAAAGGCAATCTCAAAACAGACCATTTCCAAATGGATAGTTCATTGCATACGTCTTTGCTACACCCACCATGGAAAACCAGTTCCTGCTAGCATAAGGCCCCACTCTACCAGGGCAGCAGCTACATCTACAGCCTTCCTTAGGGGGGTGCCAACCAAGGATATTCTGGAAGCTGCAACTTGGAGTTCAGTACACACATTCACCAAACACTTATCACTTACCACTTTACTCTAAGACTAGAGCTGGCTTCGCCACTGCAGTTTTGCAGGGCCTTCTAGCCTCCTCTAACCCTGTTTGAATCCACCTCCCATCCTTAGCTTTGGGATTCTACCCAAGTGTGATGACTGCAGCAGGGTAACACGATGAACATAGTACAGTTTTGTACCTACCATAAATGTAGATGTTCGAGTGTATACCCTGCTGCAGTCCAGGTTACCCTCCCTCCATCCCCTCTGACCTATCTAAAACCTTTCAATACCTTAAAATCTGATACAACCTTTGTGGAGTATTTGCTTATAGCTGGAGGGATGTTTTGTTTGTGCTAAACTTTTATTATTGGTGCTATCTACTGACCACCTTTTGGGGGGGGCACCTGACATCTGGGGCAAGAAAAACTGAAGAAAATGGCATTGGATGCCTCTTATATACCCCTGGCGCACTGACGTCAGGGAAGAAGCGACAGCAACCAATGCCGGACCAAGACTTTGGAATTCAGGCCGACTGCAGGACCACCTGATGACAGGATAACCCAAGTGTGATGACTGCAGCAGGGTATACACTCGAACATCTACATTTATGGTAGGTACAAAACTGTACTTTACTTCCAGATTGTGCAGAACATAAAGATTTACAAGAGTTAACGCATTCTGCAAACCAAGTTAGTAAACATACTTTGCAATGTGGGTTTGATGCCTTAGAAGCATCTTGCAGGGCCGCTGTCAGTGGGTCTGTACTGAGAAGGCATGCTTGGCTAAAAGAACAAGTCGTGCCTGACCATGTCAAAGCAAAATTACTAGATGCTCCATTAAATCAGGTGCGTTTGTTTGGCACAAAAGCAGAAGTTGTTCTTAAAAAGATGGAAGAAAAAGCTAAATATATGCAAACAGTCAAAGATTTCTTACAGGTGCAGCCACCTAGATTCAGTAGGCATTGGCCTTCAAAAAACTGGTCCTTTCCAGTCCCTCTCAGGCCTTCTCAGCCGAAACCCAGGGGAAACAGACCACAAAGACTACTGTCTCAGGGTATGCAGAGATCTTGTCAATCTCCTCTCCAGTCCAGCTGGTGAATCTCGGAATCTTGAGGCAATGTTATAACTGCCTCATGTACACAGACAACCCTCTCTTCCTCCCACATAACACAAATACTTGCGAGAGATGCAGCTATTTAGCCAAACTGGAGGCTGAGCTCTCTCAACTCAGGACTGGCAAGACCAGACAGGAGGAGAAGGCAACTACACACACCACATAACCAGCCTCACATAATGCTACCACACCACTGAATCAAACACATAAACACACAAAGACATACTCGGAAGCTCTGAGTAAAAATTTACCTAAACAGCAGCGGCCTCCAAAGCAGACACCCAAACAACTCTACCTCAAGACACCCCACAAGCAACACATAAACCACAAAATCAGTATGCAAAGCAGTCACAGCCCTTAAGGCCAAATACAACACCAAACATACTTGTCATAGGTGACTCCATAGTCAGACACACTGACGTCCCACTCACCAGGCTGAACAAGGAGAGGGTCACAGTAAGCTGCCTATCGGGCGCTAGAATCCGCCACATAACACAAGCACTCGGGTGACTCCACTGCAAGTACAAATATGACACGGTCATTGTCCATGCTGGTGTGAACGACCTGAGATGTACCTCCCTGGACTACATGAAAAGAGACATAGAGGAGCTCTCTGATTATGTAGCCCAGGCAGGTATGACCCTGACCCTGAGCAGTATCCTTCCTTCACCAAGAATGATGCCACAATATAGAGACAAGATGATCAGCTTTAACAATTGGCTTAATGTCTGGTGTCATTCAAAGGGGATCCAGTGTCTGTCTGCCTGGGATGACATGCTTGACAAGCCACGCTGCTTCGCAAGGGACGGCTTGCACCTTTCACCCCTGGGATTCCGGATATTGGCTAAGGCTCTTGCCACCCCCATAGTGCCCTTTTTTAGGCAAGGCTCAAATTCTAAACCTACCACCCTAGAAAACAAAAATGGGAAGAAACTGAGGGTAATGCTGCTCAATGCCAGAAGTCTAAATCTCAAAATGCACGCACTCAAGACCCTTCTCAGTATGGAGAACATCGATGTCTGTGCTGTAACTGAAACCTGGTTCAAGGCTCCTGAGAGCACCCCGGCACTATTAGGCTTTACCTCATATCATGCGTTCCGGCCCCAAAACCCAGACAACACCACAAAAGGGGAGGGGGTGTATCCATATTCATAAAGGATACCACACCTCCAGGTTGGTGGCAACGCACGAAGCTTCGGAAACCATCCAGGTGCAACTAACCATAGGCAAAACTGCTCTACAAATTGTAGCATGCTACAGGCCACCCTCTCAAACTCAGGAAACCCCACACAGCCTTCCTGAAGACACTGGAGGGTATAAATGTATCTCCAAACACCATCATATTGGGTGACTTCAACTACCCGAATATAGACTGGGAACATTACTCAAGCCCTAACTTTCTAGCCCAACGGTTCCTGGAGTTCATAAATTCAAATGCCATGGAACAGCTAGTCACTGTTCCCACGAGAGGAGAAAATATACTAGATCTCATTATCACAAACATGCGGACAAAATGCTCCACACTGGAAATAATATCCCTCATTGGTGAGATCTGATCATAAACTAATCTCACTGGAAATCCACATCCCGCCCCCACCCCAAACAAAAAAGACCACAGTGAAGAACTTCTCTAAAGCAAACTTCACACTACTCAAGACTGGTGTGGTATCCTTCAAGGCCCCTGAGCCAGTGGAAACCACAACCCAAGCTGCGGAAGCCCTTACAAATGCCTTCTATGAACACCTCCAGGACTGCATGGATCAGGCAATCCCAAATAAAACCAATACTCTTTCCACAAAGGGCAAACGTCCAGTCTGGTGGACCCCAGCCATTAACAAACTTTACAATAAGAGGAGAAAGCTATTACATGATAGAACAAAATCCATAAAAGGGAAGTCACCCCTAATCATTATTAGTAAAAAAATACGAGCACTCATAAAATCAACTAAGGCCAATTTTGAGAGAAAAATTGCCATGGATTCAAAGGACAATCATAAGGCCTTTTTCAGCTATGTTAGGAACCTGGGTGGAAACTCCCAGATATGCTCAGAATTAGTCCAAAATGATACAAAAATCACTGAACCCACAGACATTGCCAACATTCTGGCAGACAGGTTCAGTGCAAACTTCACCCCCCTCTCCCCCCCTAAAGTAGAGATAACTATCCCAGCGGAGTGTAGCATCCCAGACATCTCAAATGCGCAGGTGAAAGCTGCTCTCTCTAAAGCTAAAAACACAGCATCAATGGGACCGGATGGTGTCCCCGGCTGTGTGCTACACGAGCTAAATGAGGAATTAAACCCGCACATAAGGCAGCTGTTTAATCTCAGCCTTACCACAGGATACGTGCCCAAGGAGTGGCGTACGGCAACTGTGGTCCCACTCCACAAAGGCGGTGCCTCTACGGACCCTGGTAATTACCGCCCCATAAGCTTAACAAGTCTAGTCTGCAAAGCTATGGAGAGGATCATAATGGAGCCCATAAACAGAGATATAGGGGACTTGCAGACATTGGACCCGACCCAGTTTGGCTTTGTCAAGGGCAGATCATGCCTTTTGAACTTGGTCGACTTCTTCGAAACAGTCACCAAGGCCAGTGATGAGGGAAAGGCAATCCATACAGCCTACCTTGACCTTGCAAAGGCTTTCGACACAATACCCCACTCGGGTATTGTAGAAAAACTTACCAGCTTAAATGTAAACCCATATGTCACAAGATGGGTTGCAAACTGGCATAAGGACAGAACCCACAGGGTTAGAGTTGCTGGTGCTATGTCAGACTCCAAGCCGGTCACAAGTGGTGTCCCACAGGGCTCGGTCCTTGGCCCCCTATTGTTCGGCATCTACTTCTCAGAAGTACAGGCCAACATGGGAGGACTTTGGCTGACAAAGTTTGCAGACGACTACAAACTGGGCGCCATAGTGGAAAGTGCATCAGACACGGATATCCTTCAGAAGGGACTCACGGAAACAGATAGCTGGTGCCAGAGCCATGGCCTGAAGTTAAATGCCAAAAAATGTATAGTCATACCCTTCGGGAAAAACAAGGTAACCCCAAGCTACCATATAGGTGGCAATCTAATAAGCACAGAAGAGGTTATCAGGGACCTGGGGACCCAGGTTGACAGTGGC
Organism: Protopterus annectens; assembly: GCF_019279795.1. Classification (NCBI taxonomy): domain Eukaryota; kingdom Metazoa; phylum Chordata; order Ceratodontiformes; family Protopteridae; genus Protopterus; species Protopterus annectens. The sequence continues at coordinate 872,958,095 of NC_056741.1, read as the reverse complement.
CTTTCTTTTGACACTCACGTTGCTAAAGTGGTTAGAAAGACCTTCTACATTGCCCACCTGATCATGAAGGGATTCACATCCAGATCTAGTGAGGTCATTGTTCCCCTGTACTCTTCACTTATCAGACCAATGATCGAGTACAATGCCCCATTCGGGATGTATCTCACCCGACATCTGCAGCAATTGGAGAGACCCCAAAAGTTCCTCAACAAAAGGATAAAGGGACTCCAAAATCTGTCATATGCTGCCAGATTGAAGAAACTCCAGCTCTATTCAGTCGCATACCGTCTGCTCAGAGGTGACATGTGCCTGACATACAAGGCCATGTCCAACCCGGAATTAATGGACATGCTCCACCTCAAAAAATCCAAATCCACCAAAACCACTAGAGCAAGCAACTTAAATCTTAGCACGGATATAAATAGGATGTGCTGGAGGGATAGATTTATCACTCAGAGACTCCCTATGCTGTGGAATAAAATCCCGGTCCATGTGAGGCAGAGCACCTCGCTGGCTCTGTTCAAGAGAAATTTTGACCTGTGGATGGGAGATCGTAGGTTTACCCTGGGAATCATCTCTATGTCACTGCTGGACAGAGGCACAACAAACTAATGGGCACAGTATTTTTTCATATAAGGGGTGGCGTAAGCCACAAAACTTTGGGCTAGGCTTATAAATGCCTTAGGGCAGATAGCCTAGTATAAACCTATGAACCTAAACAGTAGAGTGTTTCCACCTCAAAACCAGGGAGTGGTAAGCCACTCCCTTATTGAAAAAGTTCACAATTACTTTCCAATTATCTTTCGCAGCCATGCCCAAGTACTTGCGCCCCTAGGAGGAAAACTCACCCTTCATGCAGAAAACTGGATGTCCATTACTCAGGACCGATGGGTTCTAAACATTGTATCCCAGGGATACAGATTCTACTTCCACTCACTGCCAACACCAAGTGGGTTGCCAGACCTTCCTCCAAACCAGTGGGCAGAAGCTCAAAAGCAAGTACTTTCCCTTCTCCATATCAGGGCTATTCAGCGTGTTCCAGTAGAACAAAGGGGGCAGGGTTTTATAGGAAGGTACTAGGCTATCTGCCCGAGGGCATTTATAAGCCTAGCCAGAGTGTGTCTGCTTTCGCCGCCCCATTGATTAATTAACTGATCCTCTGTCAAGCAGAGCCAATGAAGTGATCCCAGGGGTGTATTTTCTGTTACCCATCCACTCGTCAAGGTTTCTCTTGAAGAGTGTTAGTGAGGGCCTCTGCCTAATGTAGTTTGGAATTTTGTTCCAAAGCATGGGGAGTCTCTGTGACAGGAATCTATCCCTTCAGCATGTTCTGTTTATTGTTGTGGCGAGGTTTAGCTCACTATAGCACATGGCTCGCAGTGACTTGGATGTCTTTAGGTGGAGCACGTCCATCAATTCTGAGTTGGACATGGCTTTGTACGTCAGGCAGAGATCACCTCTGAGTAAGCAATATACCACTGAGTACAGCCGGAGTTTTTTAAGTCAGGCTGCATAAGGACATATGTTTGAGGCCAATAATCCTCTTGGTGAGGTACTTATGTGGTCTTTCCAGCTGTTGGAAGTGTCTTGTAAGGTACATTCCAAATGTAGCATTGTACTCTATGATGGGTCTAATGAGTGATGAGCAGAGGGGCACTATAGCTTCTTTATTTCTAGATGCAAACACTTTAGTAATTAGATGGGCCACATAGAAGGATTTCCGAACTACTTTGGCAATATGATTGTCAAAGGAAAGATTACTATCTACCTGGGTCCTCAGATGTTCTTCATGTTTCACTGTTGCAGTCATTACATTTGGGTAATCCTGCTGGAAGGTTGCCCTCAGTCGGCCTGAATTCCAAAGTCTTGGGTCCTGTGTCGGCCGCTGTCGCCCCTTCCCTGATGTCAGGTCGTCAGAGGTATAAAAGATGCGGCCGACGCCATTTTCTTTAGTCTTACTTGCTGCGCAGTGCCTGAAGCAGAAGCAGTTCGCAAGTGCCGGTCGGCCGACTCCTGAGATTTTCGTGTTCAGGTTTCAGATCCGAAGTCTTCATTAAAAGCTAAGTACCCCATTGGGGAAACTTTTTTCTTGTTCCAGACCGATGTCAGAAAAAGTTAATAATTGTATTTCTTGTGGGAAGCAAATACCTCATAAGGACTTTCATTCTTACTGTATTCCTTGCCTAGGCCCTGACCACAATGTTTCAAGTTGTCGGTTTTTTGCTAGATTTAACCAATGCACTATTAAGCGTCGGTACAATTTTGCACTAAGCCATTTTGGGAGCAGATTTAATTATACAATGTCGTTGGATAGCCATCCGACTACCGGAGTTCGCACAAAGCACAAAGAAAAAGAAAAAGACAGGCAACCGAGGTCCAAAACCGACGATGAAGCTTCTCTTAAGCCAGTCGCTGGTTCTCAGTGAGGTGTTTTCACAGCCCCTGACGCCTGCTACTTTAGAGTCGCAGGCCACTACCGACTCCCACGTGGAGTCGGTCAGGCCGCTGGAAACTCAAGGTATTGGAGCCTCGGAGACTATTCCCTCAGATGGGTCTGGAGCCGCTGAGCAGGCATCGGCTTCTGCGGGTGTTTTCAGACCGAAACAATTATTCATTAAACCGACTACAGCTTCAAAGGCAAAGACTAAAGCACCTTTAAAGGCAAAGAAACAAGTTCACCAGCCACATGAACAGGCCTCCATGCCCAAAAAACAGATGCTCAAAATGGCCGAAGACTTAATTACCTTGATCAGGGGTTCCTATCCCCCTCCTGATAAGAGGACTAGGGAAGAGACAGACTATGAATCTTCAGATCAGGTTTCCATTTCTTCAGATTCCTCTTCTGATCAGGAATATTCTCTTCCCCCCATGAGGATTCTGATGCTGAAGAGTCAATTCCTTCAGCATCTCCTCCTGAGGACTATTCCTTTGGGGAAACCTTACATACCATGAGGGAACATTTCCCCTGTGAGAGTCAAGATTTTTCAGAATCTAAGAAGAGGCTCAGGGATTTTCTTCTACTACCTCAACACAGGCCTCTAGCTATTCCACCTGTGTTAAACATTGTAGATGATGTGTTTTCAGAGTCTAGTCTGACCCCTGACTCCTTACCTCCAGCTCCTGTTAAGGCTGACAGATGCTCTACAGGGTTTCTGACTCTCATAAATTCCTTTTGAAAAACCCTGCTGCAGACCCAGAAACTATTTCTCAGGGTCCCAAAGGGGTTAAGGCTTCCACTGCAAAAAACACAACCTCCTCTGACAGAGATTCTAGGGCACTGAATAGATGGGGAAAAAAGATTTACACATCTGCTACCTTGGCTATAAGGGCCTTAAACTGCCAGTTTCATATGCTCAAATGTCAGCAATATGTCATGACACTGCTTAAACAGAAAATGTTAGTAAATTCTGAATGTGCAGAAAACAAAGAAATGCAGGATTTATTGCATGCAGCTGAACAGGTTGGAAAGCATACTTTGCAATGTGGTTTTGATTCTCTGGAGGCCTCCTGCAGGGCCGCTGCAAAATCTGCCTGATCATTTCAAAGCTAAATTATTAGATGCACCATTACAGCATGATACCTTGTTTGGTGTTAAGGCAGAAGAGGTGTTAAAGAAAATGGAGGACAAAGCTAAATCTATGCAAACGGTCAAAGATTTTTTTGCAAGTACAGCCACCTAGGTTTAGCAGACACTGGCCTACAAAGAATTGGTCCTTTCCTGTGTCAGACAGACCTCAAAGGGGCAGATCCCAGCCGCAATGTTCGTACAGGTCTAAACAATGGGGTGCTTCTACCTCCGAAAGTGGAGAAGACAAATCACAACCATACAGGAAACAGTCCCAATGACTTCCCCCTGCCTGCACCAAGCACTTCTCTACTGGCAGCACCCTTAGGGGGAAAAATAGCACTTTTTTCTCAAAATTGGCACATTATAACTCAAGACAAGTGGGTTCTAAATATCGTGTCACAAGGCTACAAGTTCCACTTCCATACTCTGCCAAAGGCAAGCAGCTGGCCAGATCTGCCAAAAAATCAATGGTCAGAGGCACAAAAACAAGTCTCATCCCTCATGGACATGGGGGCCGTTCAGCAAGTACCAGAGCAAGGACAAGGATTTTACTCAAGACTGTTCTTGGTACCCAGAAAGGACAAGGCCTGGAGGCCAATACTGGACCTATCTGTTCTGAACACATTCCTGGATATACCAAAATTCAAGATGTTGACTTTGCAGTAGCTTTTGCCCATGCTGGGCAAGAACGCTTGGCTTGTGACTTTAGACCTAAAAGAGGCATACCTGCATGACCCAATCAGACAAATATGCAGAAGATACCTCAGATTCAAGGCTGGCTCAATGCATTACCAATTCTCCGCACTACAGTTTGGTTTATCTGCTGCGCCCAGGGTCTTTACAAAGTGCCTGGCACCAGTAATTGCATTCTGCAGACAAAAAGGAATACAAATATATCCTTACTTGGACGACTGTCTAATTCAAGCAGAGAACAAGGACATTCTTCTATAGCATCTGGCGTTTGTGAAAAGACTTCTAACATGCCTAGGGTACACAGTCAATGAAAAGAAATCAAAACTAGTACCCTCACAAGAGAAGATAGTATTCCTGGGTGCAAGCTTAAATAAAACTGCCCAGATGGCTTATCTCACACCAGACAAACAAAGGCAACTGACTACCTATTTCAAAATGTTGGCAACAAAGGCCCAGTTATCTGCAAGAAAAATTCTGCAGGCTTTGGGCTTCATGGCATCCTGCATCCTACTAATTCCATATGCAAGATTGCATATGAGGAAACTTCAGTGGTACCTAAAAAGTGTTTGGACTCAACATTGCCACAGCCTGGAAACTATGATTACTCTCATTCCCTGCCTGCAACAGGAGTTTCGATGGTGGGCAAAGGCTTGTCCCCAAAACAAGGGACAGCCATTCACATTACCCCCAGCCAGGCAGACACTAACAACGGATGCTTCAGATTATGCATGGGGGGCCCACATGGCAGGAAGATGCATTCAGGGAACATGGACCTCCAACCAAATGCATCTACATATCAATCAAAAAGAGATGCTAGCTGTTCAAAATGCCCTGACAACCTTCAAGGACCTACTACATCCAGGACAACTACTGATAGAGACAGACAACACCACGGTCATGTGGTATATAAACAAGCAGGGGGGGGGGCACACATTCTGACTCCCTTTGCAGACTAGCCATGACTTTGTGGGACACAGCATTGACTTACCAAGTATATCTGCAGGTGAAATTCCTGCCAGGAAGGAAAAATACTCTGGCAGACGAACTAAGCAGAAATTTCATGGATCCCCACGAGTGGCAGCTGGATCCACAAGTCTTCAGCATGATAACAAGGAAATGGGGCTGCCCGGACATAGATCTATTTACCTCCCCTCACAACTACCAACTAAAAAGATACTGCACAAGGATTTCTCACAGACAAGCATGGAAAGTGGATGCCCTATCTTTCAGCTGGAAAAACCTATCAGTATATGCCTTTCCCCCTCTGCCTCTCCTACCCAAGGTACTCCTAATGGTCAGACAGGAAAAGTCAAAGATGATACTGATTGCCCCAGACTGGCCCCGCCAGTACTGGTATCCAATACTAAGGAACTTGTCTCAATGCCCAGCTTGGACTTTACCTCAAATACCTCATCTACTGTCCCAGCAAAACAATCAGATCCTGCACAGCCAACTCAGGACTTTAAACCTTGCAGCATGGCGGATAATGTAGTCATACAAAACACACCTCTCAGTAAAGCTGTGATGGATGTCATCTTGGAAGCCAGAAGGCCTAGTACTAGAAAGTCTTATGCTGGCAAATGGAAGAGATTCTGTGCTTGGAACTATGCACAAGGAACTGATACAGCTGTGCCAAATATTCCTCAGATTTTGCAATACTTAACTGAGATGCTGGACAAAGGCCTATCTTTTTCATCTATTAAAATTCATGCCTCTGCCATTTCGGCTCATTACAATGTAGAGTCACCAATCTTTTCTCATCCCTTATTAAAGCAGTACCTCAGAGGGGTCAAAAATTTAAGGCCTCCAAGAAGATCTCCAGTGCCTGCATGGGACCTCAACTATGTCTTGGAAAAACTCACCCTGCCTCCTTTTGAGCCAGCTGCTACTGCTGATATAAAGTTTTTATCATGGAAAACAGCTCTGCTCTTAGCAATAACTTCTGCAAGACGAGTTTCAGAGCTATAGGCACTCATGGCTGTAGAACCTTTTATCCAGACAGGGTTTCTCTGAGGACAAACCCAACTTTTATGCCTAAGGTGGTGTCCAGTGTGGCTCTTAACCAAACTATTCACCTGCCAACTTTTTATCCAAATCCACAGAACAAGGGGGAGAGAATTCTGCATTCTTTGGACGTGCACAGACAGGTTAGATTCTTCTTGGACAGAACCAAAGTTTTCAGAAAGACAGAGCAATTACTAGTGTCCTATGCTGCAGGATCACAAGGAAAGGCTATCTCAAAGCAGACTATTTCAAAGTGGATAGGCCACTGCATTCGTTTCTGCTATGTACTCCATGGCAAACCAGTGCCTAAGGGCATTAGGCCACATTCAACCAGAGCTGCAGCCACTTCAGCAGCCTTTCTCAGGGGAGTACCAACCAAGGACATTTTAGAGGCTGCTACTTGGAGTTCAGTACACCTTTACAAAGCACCATCATCTACCACTCTACTCTAAATCCAGGGCAGGCTTTGCCACTGCAGTTCTGCAGGGCCTCATAGCCACTCCTAATGCTGTTTAGCTCCAGCCTCCCATACATAGCTTTGGGACTCTACCCAAATGTAATGACTTCAACATTGAAACACGAAGAACATAGTATAGTTGTGTACACTTACCATAAATGTGTATTCACTGTTGCAGTCCAGGTTACCCACCCGCCATCCCCCTTTTCTTCTGATGGAACCTATCTTTCCTTCTCTGATTTATACAACCTATGTGGTGTATTTGCTTGTAGATGAAGGTAAAGTTTATATTGGTGCATGTATTTATATGTACATAAATTTTGGCTATCCCTTTTAGGGGGCACCTGACATCTGGGGCAAGAAAAACTAAAGAAAATGGCGCCGGCCGCATCTTTTATACCCCTGACGACCTGACGCAGGACCCAAGACTTTGAAATTCAGGCCGACTGAGAGCAACCTGCCAGTAGGATTACCCAACTGTAATGACTGCAACAGTGAATACACTCGAACATCTACATTTATGGTAAGTGTACACAACTGTACTATCTCTTATTACCTGTTCTGTATTAAGGGGGCTGCCACCTGTGTGGTAATTCGTGGGCGTTTTGTTTTTCCCAAATGGGATGACTATGCATTTTTTGGCATTTAGCTTGAGGCCATGACTTTGACACCAGGTGTCCGTCTCAGTAAGGCCCTTTTAGAGGATGTCTGTGTCAGCCAGAGAGTCAATTATGGCTTCCAGTTTGCAGTCATTGGCAAACTTGGTTAGCCATAATCCTCCTGTGTTTGCCTGTACTTCTGAGAAGTATATGCTGAACAGTAGGGGTCCCAGGACCGAGCCTTGCGGGACACCACTTGTGACTGGTTTAGAGTAAGACCTGGAGCCCGCTTTTCTTAATGTGTGAGTTCTGTCTGTAAGCCAGTTGGCAACCCATCTCATGACATAGGGGTTTATGTTCAGACTGTTGAGTTTTTCTGTAATACCTGAGTGGGGAATGGTGTCGAAAGCCTTGGAGAGGTCAAGGTAGGCTGTGTGAACTACTTTTCCCTCGTCTATGGCCTTGGTGACTGTCTCGAAAAAGTCAACCAGGTTTAGTAGGCATGATCTTCCCTTAACAAAGCTGAACTGGGTCGGGTCAAGTGTTTGGAGGTTCCCAATGTCTTTGTTAATGAGTTCCATGATAATGCGCTCCATAGCCTTGCAGACCAGGCTAGTCAGGCTTATGGGGCGATAGTTACCAGGGTCAGTTGTGGCCCCTCCTTTGTGGAGAGGAATAACCATTGCTGTGCGCCATTCTTTGGGCACGTAGCCTGTGGAGAGGCTGAGGTTGAACAGCGTGTTTAGGCGGGGGGTTAGTTCGTTCTGTAGTTCGTGCAAGACGCAGCCTGGGACACCATCTGATCCCACTGACGCTGTGTTTTTGGCTTTTGAAAGGGCTGCTTTCACCTGTGTGTCTGTGATTTTTGGGACACTACACTTTTCCAGTATTGTTGTGGGCCCTTTTGGGGGTGAGGGGGGGGGGGGTGAAGTTTGCACTGAATCTATCTGCCAGGATGTTGGTAATATCAGTAGGTTCAATATATTTTGTGCTATTTTGCACTAGTTCAGTCCATATCTGCGAGTAGCCACTTAGATTCTTAACATAGCTAAAGAAGGCTTTGTGGTTATCTTTTGAATCCTTGGCTATTTTTCTTTCGAAGTTAGCCTTGGATGATTTCATGAGGGATGTTAGTTTCTTACTGCTACTGATCAGGGATGTCTTTCCTTCATGGGATTTGCTTATTTTCTGAATTAGTTTCCTCCTTCTATTGTATAGACTGTTAATGGCAGGGGTCCACCAAACTAGTTTCCTTCTCTTAGAGGAATGAGTCTTGGTTTGCTAGGGATGGCACGATCCACGCATCCTTGTAGGTGCTCATAGAGTGCAATTGTAAAGGTTTCTGCATCTTGGGCAGTGTTATCCTTTAGCGTGGGGCTGTGAAACTTACCACCTCTGTCTTAAGTAAGGTGAAGTTTGCTTTAGAAAAGTTTTTTTACTGTGGTTTCCTTAGTTGGGGGTGGTTGTGATGTGTGGACATCCAGAGTGATTAGTTTATGGTCTGATCTTACCAGTGACAGGTTGACCTCCGGTGAGGAACACCTGTCACCCATGTTGGTGATTACCATGTCCAGTATGTTTTCACCTCTGGTAGGGCAGTTTACCAGCTGATCCAGGGCATTTGAGTTGATGAATTCCAGGAAGTGCTGAGCCTGGCAGTTTGTATTTGAGCAGTTTTCCCAGTGAATGGTAGGGTAATTGAAATTGCCCAATATCAGGGTGTTCGGTAGGACCTTCCTGTTTTCCAGTGTCTCTGGAAAGGTGGAGTGGTGGTCCAGGGTCATGGAGGGTGATCTGTAGCAGGCCACAATTTGCATTGCAGGTTTGCCTGATGTTAGTTGCACATGGATGATCTCAGAGGTATCATGCTGTACCACTAACCTGGAGGTGTGTAGGTATCCTTGATGAGTATGGATACACCCCCTCCTTTTGTGTTTCTGTCCGTGTTCTGTGTCCGAAACGTGTGGTATGAGTTGTAGCCTGGTAATGCTGAGGTGCTCTCTGGAGCCTTAAACCAAGTTTCAGTTACTGCACAGATGTCGAAGTTCTCCATACTGAGAAGTGCTTCGAGCATGTGCATTTTGAGATTTAAACTCCTGGCGTTGAGTACCATAACCCTTAGTTTTTTGTTAATTGTGCTGTTTACAGAGGTGGGTTTGACTTTTGAGCCTTGCCTAAAAAAGGCACTATGGGGGAATCAAGAGCCTTGGCCAGTATTCGAAAGCCTAGGGGTGACAGATGCAGGCCATCTCTTGCAAAGCAACACGGCTTGTCGAGCATGTCGTCCCAGGCTGACAGACACTGGATCCCCTTTGAATGACACCAGAAGCTTAGCTAATTGTTGAAATTGATCATTTTTTTTTCCTTTATATTGAGGTATCATTCTTGGTGAGGGCAGGATGCTACTCAGGGTCTGAGTCATACCAGCCTGGGCTACATGATCAGAGAGCTCTTCCATGTGTCTTTTCATGTAGTCCAGGGAGGTACGTCTCGGGTCATTCACACCAACATGAACAATGACAGAGTCATATTTGTACTTGTTCTGGAGTGACCTGACTGCTTGTATTATGTGGCGCATTCTGGCTCCCTACAGGCAGCTAACAGTAACCCTCTGTTTGTCCAGCCTAGTGAGTGGGACGTCAGTGTGCCTGACTATAGAGTCACCTATTGCTAGTGTGTTAGGTATGTTATTTCGCCTTAAGGGCTATGATTGTGCGGCACACTGATTTTGTGTTTTATGTGATGTTCTTCGTGTTTCACTGTTGCAGTCATAACATTTGGGTAATCTGCTGGCAGGTTGCCCTCAGTCGGCCTGATTAACAAAGTCTTGGGTCCTGCGTCAGTTGCTGTCCCTTCTCCCATGACGTCAGGTCATCAGGGGTATAAAACATGCAGCCGACGCCATTACATCATTCTTTCTTGCCACGTGGTGCCTGAAGTAGAAGCAGAAGCAGTTTGCAAGTGCCGGTCGGCTGACTCTTGAAATTTTCGTTTTCGAGTTTCAGAACCGAAGTCTTCTACTAAAAGCTAAGTACCCAGTTGGGGAAACTTTTTCTTGCTCCTTACCGATGTCAGTAAAAGTTAATAATTGTATTACTTGTGGGAAGGAAATACCTCATAAGGATTTTCATTTGTACTGTATTCCTTGCCTAGGCCCTGACCACAACGTGCCTTGCTGTCAGTTTTGTGCTAAATTTAATCAGCGCACTATTAAACGTCAGTATATTTTTGCCTCTAAATATTTTGGTTCACGATTTAACTGTCCAGAAATAGCTTTTGTTAGCAATCCAACTACCAGAATACCTAAAAAATGCAAAGAAAAAAATAGACAGAGCGTCGAGGTCCAAAACCAACGATGAAACTTCTTCTAAGCCAGTCGCCGGTTCGCCGGTACTCAGTGGGGCGCTTTCACAGCCCCTTATGCCTGCTACTTTTGATTCGCAGGCCTCTACTGAGATCCATTCAGAGTCCGGTATGCCGCAAGATATTTTAAGTATTAAACCCGCAGATGTCTCTACCTTAGATCGGTCTGAGCCGCTGAGCAGGCACCAGCTTCTGAGGGTGTTTTCAGGCTTAAAGATCTGTGTATTAAACCGACAGCATCTTCAAAACTAAGGCCAAAAACTACTTCTATGTCTACAAAAACGACGCTCGGGCCACGTGTACAGGCCCCAATGCCTAAAAAACAAATGATCAAAATGGCTGAGGACTTAATTACCTTTATCAGGGGTACCCATCCCCCTCCTGCTAAGAGACCTAGGCAAGGCACTGACTATGAATCTTCAAATCACGTTTCAGTTTCTTCTGATCAGGAATTATCTATTCCCACTTATGAGGACTCTGATGCAGAAGATTCCATCCCTTCTGCTTCTCCTCCTGAGGATTTTTCTTTTGGAGAAACTTTGCATACCTTACAGGAACACTTTCACTGGGAGAGTCAGGATTTCTCAGAATCTAAAAAAGAGACTTGGAGATTTTCTTCTTCTTCCTCAGCATAGGCCTTTGGCTATACCTCCTATTTTAGACATTGTTGATGATGTTTTGTCAGAATCCAGTATGACTCCTGATTCCCTGCCTCCGGCTCCCATTAAACCTGACAGATACTGCAGGGTTCCTGACTCCCACAAATTCCTTATTAAAAACCCTATTGCTGACCCTGAAATCGTTTCTCAGGGTCCCAAGGGCGTTAAGGCCTCTACTGCTAAAAATCCTACCCCTTCTGATAACGATTCCAGGGCACTGGATAGATGGGGTAAGAAGTTTTACACGTCTGTAGCCTTGGCAATCAGGGCTTTAAACTGTCAATTTCATATGCTTAAATATCAACAGCATGTCATGGGTTTACTGACTGTGTGGAAAATAGAGTTGCAGGATTTATTGCAATCAGCTGAACAAGTTGGGAAACACACTTTGCATTGTGGTTTTGATTCCTTGGAGGCCTCTTGCAGGGCTGCTGTAACTGGATCTGTGATAAGAAGGCAAGAAGGCATGTTTGGCTCAAGGAGCAAAATCTGCTTGACCATGTTAAAGCAAAATTGTTGGATGCTGCTTTACAACAGGACATTCTATTTGGTAATAAGGCTGAAGAAGTTTTGAAAAAGATGGAAGATAAAGCTAAATCTATGCAAACTGTGAAAGATTTCCTACAAGTGCAGCCGCCCAGGTTTAGTAGGCACTAGCCTACTAAGAACTGGTCCTTTCCAGTACCCAGTAGAGCCGCTCAGGTCAAACCCAGACATTCCAAAGGCTCCAGGTTTCAATCGCAAGGAACTTTTAGAACAAAGCAATGGGGTGCTTCCACCTCCAAATCTGGAAGTAATAAGGCACCTCCCTATGGTAAACAATCTCAATGACTTTCCACTGCAATCACCAAGCACTTATATTTTGGCCACCCCTTTGGGGGGAAAACTGGCACTTCATGCACAAAACTGGCATCAGATTACCCAGGACAAATGGGTTTTAAATATAGTATCCCAGAGATACAGATTTCATTTCCACATGTTGCCAGTACCAAACGGATGGCTAGACCTGCCTCCAAATCAGTGGGCAGAGGCCCAGAAGCAAGTTGTGTCCCTCATGAATATGGGGGCCATTCAACCAGTACCAGAAAAGGAAAAGGGCAAGGTTTTTATTCAAGACTTTTCCTGGCACCATTGTTGTCATTCATGCCTGAAATTATTATAGGATGCAAGTGGCAGCATTTGCGTGTCATTTAGTCAGAGGTAACCCAAATCGTCTAAGAAAAGAAACTGATGTCCTCAAGGTGATAATTTTGTCGCGGGGCTTCACCGGTAGTGCGACCACACAGCCGTTAGCCCGGAAACAGCTTTCTTGAAAACAATTAAAGTTAGTGTACTTTGCACTGCTTCCCCAAGGAAGTGTAACATTTCTGATAGGCCAAATGCCATTCGGAAAAAAAAGCAAGTTAGAATGGTGCACACACTAAACACCATGTTCCGCATTTGCTGAAAAGAAGCTTTTCGACTTGGGCTGTGAGGGTGAATAACACCCTTTCCCCTTTAACAAGCAGCTTCATTGGAAGAAACAAGAAGTCATCTATACAAGAACTGGGAAGGCTATAGCCCGTAAACAAATTACCTGCCAGGAGGGACATTGCATAGCATATCAAATTATAATCTGCCTTCAGTGTACACACGCTTCTTTTTTCCGAAACCCATTTGGACTATCAGGAATGTTACACTTCCTTAGGGAAGCAGTGCAGAGTACACTGACTTAAGTTGTTTTCAAGAAAGCTGTTTCTGTACTAATGGCTGTGCGGTCGCATTAGCAGTGTTGCCCTGATAACGGAAAAGTACTCTGTTTTGGAAGGTTATATTTAAAGCTATTTTTCCTGTTTGTTTAGCTCTTTTGTCAGAGTAACTATTGGGATCTATACAGAATTCTGCTGTCTGACAGAGCTGTGTAATTTAAATGCTACTTTTAACAACAACCTTGTCTTCATTTTTTGATTGTTGCTAAGGCAACAAACTGGAGATGTAGAACTCTGCTGTTTAAATGCTGCTGCTGCTGTACATAGACCGCTGTGGCAGTTGTGTAGATCACTGGGCCTTGCATGACAGCTGATGTTCAACAATGGATCGCTGCTGCAGGAGACTAACCTGTGTGAATTATGTCCTACACAGAGTTCCAGCTTTGTGGTAAAATAAGTGACTACTAGTGGTCTTTTTCATTTATTGGGAAGCAATAGATTGTTCTCTCAGTTCTTTAGGTAATGAGTGTGACCACACTCCCCTTAACTCTCCCTAAAGCAAAGCAACCTGTTCTTTCCTTAAGAAAGAAAGTGTGTGGTGGTGATTTACAGCTCTTTACATATAGATTCTGGCAGATTTTTGTTAGTTCCATCAGAATGTTACAGTACACTAGTTGTCAAACTGTGCTGTTGCTGTAATATATTGAAAGCTGTCCAGATGCACTGGTGAGGTCCTGTGCTCTTCAGTAGTACTAACATAGCTTTTTAAAAAATGTTTGGCAATGCAGTCTGCTATCTGTTGTCAAGACAAACACCATGAACAAGTTTTAATTGTCAAAGTAATAGTCTGATGACATGGAACTCTGCAACCTAAGTAATGTTGTTTTGACTCGTATCTATGCTTTTCAAATGCTGATGTCTAGCTGCAGTTATTAAGAATGATTTATTATTTAATAAGTGAACCATTCTTCAATTATGGGGTTTAAGCTAGTACTATACAATTAGTAAAACCAGTATCAGCTCGCTAATATGCACTTTATGCGTGCCACGGGGGGTGCCTTGGGAAAACCTGGATTCAGCAAGGGAGCCAAGAATCGAAAAAGTTTGGGTATCACTGAACTAAAACATACTCAATTTCCATATCTAAGGACTCATTATTGTAGCCCCTCTCCATAAATTCATCCTTCTATTCCTTCATTTGTTTTTTACATTCTTCTGTAGAGGTATTGAGTCTACTGACCTTAATAAACTCGGCTTTAGTAACGCTCTTAAACACATGGGGGGCATGCGTGCTGCTCCGATGAAGGAATTTATTTTTATGTGTGGGTTTTTTAAAAACAGTAGTAATTTCAATCTCATCAAACAAAATTCTCACATCTAAGAAATGAACACTAGTTTCTGAGCATGTCCTGGAAAAGCATAGGAAGTCAGTACCACTGTTCAAATAATTCAAAAATATTTCTAGTTCATCCTTACTGCCATGCCAAATAAAAAACAAATCGTCCACAAATCTTTTAAAACAACTAATCTTCTCAGAGTACTGCTGTGGGCCATGATATAAAAATTCAGTCTCCCACTTGTCCAATACTAAGTTGGCATATGTATTGGCAATGGGAGTACCCATTGCTATACCAGATATTTGATGAAAGATTTTTTTCATTAAATAGAAAATTGTTATTGTCAAGTACTAACTGAAGTAATTCACATATAGTTTCAGTAAATCTACCAGAATATTGCTTTTTACCAAAAGTTCCCTTACAGCATCTATACCATAACTCTTGGGTATGACGGTAAAAAGTAGCTGGATGTCAAGAGTCACCATCAAAAACTTACTTGTGGTACTAAGAGATTTGTGCATCATGAACCAACTAGAGAGATTTTTCAGAAAATCAGCAGTGTCCTGTATATAACTTTTCACATACAGTAATTGTTTAGATAATGCACTTTGTAAATATATTGAAATAGGCTCTGTGGCCCAACCCCTGCCAGATACAGTTGGTCTCATGTGGGGGGGGATTCCAAGTTTTTATGGACCTTCGGTAGCCCATATAAAATATGTTACTTAGGATGTGTTACAGCGAAGTACTGATAAAAATGTATGCCGATATCATTCATCAACTGTAAATCATATATCATTGTATTGATAACATTTATGGACCTATTCACATCATCAGCATTCACACACTTAAGGTATTTTCATCGGCTAAAAAAGAAAACATATTACTAAAACACATTTGCTTATCCATAATAATAACCACACCACCTTTATCTGCTTCTTTTATGACAATATTGTCATCCAGCATTATTTTTTTCAAAGAAGCACATTCATCAATAGATAAGTTAAACATCTTCCTAAAGGAATCTTTATTATACACTTGTCTAATCTGTTTTTCACAAATAGCAGAAAAGGTAGAAACCACTGGATGGCTGTTTGGTACAAAAATGCTTGAGCTTTTACATACATTATGTCTCCGAGTGCGGCCGCGGTGGTGCAGTGGTTAGCGTTGCCACCTCACAGCAAGAGGTTCTCCAGTTAGATCCTCGGCTGGGTGCCTTCTGTGCGGAGTCTGCATTTCCTTCCTGTGGTCTCGTGGGTTTCCTCCGGTTTCCTCCCACTTCCCAAAGACATGCTGTAGTGGATTGGACACTCTAAATTGGCCCTAGGTGTGAGCATATGTGTGTGTGCCTTATGTGGAAAGTTGTGCCAGGCTGACAACTCGACACTGTAAAACTCTACTGCCAATCATGAATAGACAGGTGATCCGCTGTGGCGACCCCTAACCGGGAAAAGCCGAATGAAGAAGATTTTGTAATGTCTCCTGTTGTTTAAATATAAGTTTTAAGTCTAAATTACGAGCAAAGAGTTTCAAATCTGTTAATATAGAACTTAGAAGACCATCAGCAGCACAGGGAATAAACTTCATTCACTTATTTAACAGTGTTAAGTCATGTTGTGATTTCTTAGATAAATTAATGACAGAGTTCACATTAACAGTACTTTTCAGAAGAATTATTTTTGAATTCTGAAGTTGCTTCGACTTCTTCCTCTCTTCCTTTGTATATAACGACCCCTGGAACGCTCTTGTTTCTTCACCATGACCTGTTCTGGTATCTTTGGGCGTACAACCATCTGTTCCGATGAAATAAACGCCTTAGTGGACTGAGAGTTCCTTATCATTTGTGGGCATGTATCCTCTGCCGACATCAATGACGCTGATAGCGTTTCAATGACTAAATTAGCTGTCAATCCATTTTGTTGAAGTTCATTACAGTCAAGTTGTATATTGCTTTGTTGGACAGCATTTAAAGGGAAAGTAACGTCATCCAGTTTATCAATAGAATTAGGCTGCTTATTTGAAACAGGAACAACATTCCTAGCAATCTCAGTATTACGTTTCATTTTCGGCGAGGTAAAAAATATGGCTGTTGCTATAATCATTAATGACCCTGTTCAATTTATGCCTTTTAGCTTTCTCACAGCTGTCATCTAATTTAGAGAACTTTTCAAGCAGTTTATCATAGTCAGATACATTTTTGGGAAATAAATTAGATGCAGAGATGTTTTCTCTAACTCAAGTATTTCAGTGTGCAGATGTTCTTCGTGTTTCACTGTTGCAGTCATCACACTTGGGTTATCTGTCTGCCTGCAGGTAGCCCTCAGTGGGCCCAAATACCAGAGACTTAGTATTTCTGCGTCAGATGCTGTTGCTTCTTCCATGACGTCAGGTCATCAGGGATATAAAAACAGGCAGCCGATGCCATTACATCAGTCATTCTTGCCGAGGAGGAGCCCGAAGCAGAAGCAGTTTGCAAGTGCCGGTCGGCTGCTACCTGAATTTTTTGTGTTCGAGTTGAATAATCCTGAAGTCTTCTAAAGCTAAGTTGGGGATCCTTTTTTCTTGCTCTAACCGATGTCAGAAAAAGTTAACAATTGTCTTTCCTGTGGAAAGCAAATACTTCACAGAGATTTTCATTCTTACTGCGTCACCTGTTTAGGCCCAGAACACGACGTCCCTCATTGTCGGTTTTGTGCCTTGTTTAATACCCAAACCATTCATCGTCTGGCTGTCTTTGTTGCTAAATTCTTTTGCTCTCGATCTCTGTATTCTGAAATGGTTTCGGTAAGCCATCCGGCTACCGATCTTCTGAAAAAACGTAAAGATAAAGACAGAGACAGACCGCATAGGTCCAAAACTGCTGACGATGCTTCTGTTAAGCTAGTCGCCAGTCCGCCGGTACTCAGTGAGGCGCCTTTGCAGCCCCTGATGCCCGCTTCTGTGGATTCGCAGGCCTCTGCTGAGACCCATTCGGAGTTGAGTATGCCATGAGATGCTTCTTCAGCTATGGAACCAGCGGATGTCTCTACCTTAGATGGGTCCGGAGCCACTGTGCAGGCACCAGCTTCTGAGGGAGTTTTTACCGATGTTCGAATCAAACCAACGACTTCTTTTTTAACCAAAACTACTGAGTTTCTTAGGCCCAGAGTACGCACTATGCCTAGAAAACTGATGACCAAAGCGCAAGCTCAGGCACCCATGCCACAAAAACAAATGCTTAGAATGGCTGAAGACCTTATTATGCTGATTAGGGGCAGCTACCCTTTCCCAGCAAAAGACAAAGACTCCAGTCCCCTTCAGGTTCTACAGACAGGAGTCCGATGACTCTGACCTTTCTGATTATGAAGACACGCCCTTCTCCGTCTATGACGAGTCAGATGCAGAGAAATCCATTCCCTCTGCCTCCCCTCCAGAGGATTTCTCTTATAGTGAAACCTTGCATACTTTAAGAGAGCATTTCCATTGGGAATGCCAAGACTATCCTCAGTCCAAAAAGAGACTCAGAGAATTTGTAGAGTTGCCTCAGCACAGGCCATTAGCTATACCCCTTGTCCTGGATGTTGTAGATGATGTTTTCGTGGAATCCAGTCTTACTCCAGACACTTTACCTCCGGCCTCTCGAAAACCAAACAGGTACTACAGAGTACCTGATTCTCACAGATTTTTGTTCAAGAATCCTACTGCTGATCCGGAGATCATTTCCCAGGGACCAAAAAGTATTAAGGCTACTACAGCCAAAAATCCTATCCCTTCGGACAGGGATTCCAGAGCTTTGGACAGATGGGATAAGAAGGTATATACCTCTGCAACTCTTGCTATCAGAGCATTTAATTGCCAGTTTCACATGCTGAAATACCAGCAATATATTATGGAACTTATTAAACAAAAAGTGGTAATTTTTCCAGATTGTGCAGAAGAATTGCAGGAGCTAATGCACTCTGCAAACCAAGTTAGTAAGCATACTTTGCAGTGTGGCTTTGATGCCCTGGAAGCATCTTGCAGGGCAGCAGTCACTGGCTCTGTACTGAGAAGACATGCTTGGCTGAATGAGCAGGCCTTGCCAGATCATGTCAAATCTAAATTACTAGACGCTCTTTTAAATAAGGACAGTTTGTTTGGCACCAAAGCAGAAGTTGTTCTTAAAAAGATGGAAGAAATGGCTAAATCTATACGAACTGTTAAATAATTCCTACAAGTGCAACCGCCTAGATTCAGTAGGCATTGCCCTTCAAAACACTGGTCCTTTCCAGCCCCCTCCATGCTTTCCCAAACAAGCTAGAGGTTTGGTATAAACGTTTCTCCTGATTTCTGAGTGATGCTCCGTTATTCTTAACTTCAGTTTTCTAGTTGATTTCCCAACATAAAATGCCTGACATCTGTTACAGGTAGCTAAGTATATTGTATTCGCTGTAACGCATGTTGCTGAGATTGAAAATACATAATTCTTTTTAGTTATTGGGTGTTGAAAAATATTATTTTTTATTAATAACGTCACAGCAACAACAACTGTAACAGGGAAGGGTACCCAATTTAGTTATTGTTGCCCTGGCATTCTTAACATGCTACATCTAAAATGAACTAGAAATATTTTTGAATTATTTGAACAGTAGTACCGACTTCCTACGCTTTTCCATGAGATGCTCAGAAACTAGTATTAACTTCTTAGATGTGAGAATTTTGTTAGATGGGACTCTAGCTAAACATATTGGTGAATATGGTAGTATACATAAATTTCCCTTTACAGTGATAGAGTGTATAAAGATGTGTGGGGTGGAGATTTGAATAACAAACTTGAAGTGAGGGAATATCAGTTGATAATACATCTTTGTGCAGATGCACTACCGGGTTTAAACCAAACTGTTTTTTTAAAACCTGTCTTAAGACATAAACAAATGTGCTTGAAAAAGAGACCTATGCTTGTAAATTCTGATTATTGTTTTTTAACCAGGATGTCAATTGTTTAATTGAATAATTAATGGCTGTGTGATTCTTGATGGTATAAATATGGTTAGTATGTGTTAGAACTTTTATACACTGATGAAGGGTTTGTTTGACCTGAAAGCTCTGTTTTATTAAACACTTGTTCGGTATTAGAATTACTTGGTTTATTTTATATTCTATTCAGGATGTAGGTAAGTGCCAACAGGTGGTGAGCTTGCAAGGGAAGTGGTGATATCAGCACCATACTTAGCAGCTAGAGGTTTTGCTTGCAACTGATGCCACAGTATTTGGCCAAGGTGGAATTTTCTCTCCTTTAGTGCTGACCCATGGAAATGACTGCTGATAGACTTTGAGTGCTAGTACTCACAGGTAATGTAGCTCGGCACCATGTACATGTCAATCTTCTCAGCACACCTCAGCATACTGTTGAATACCATGTTACAAGCTGCCTCCCATTTGTTCATCTTGAGAAGTAGGAGCTTCTGTCCCTAGTGCCCACCAGCCCATGTACTGAGTAAAGTTTCTTGCATATGATGGACTTCATGAGAAATGTCCCAGCCATCATTCACATCTCTGACTTGCAGAGTTCAGGAGAGTTTGCAGGTGAAGACAGTGCCAGGGCAACCATGTTCTTTTTGGCCACATCATACTTCTTGTACATAGTGTCCTGTACACAGCTCCTTTTGCTAGGAAGGTGCCACAATGTTGGCTCTGCCACTTGGCTGGTACAGCATTGTACTACATAACATGAGAGGAGCTAGCGTTGTGCTTACCTTTTCCCTTACCAATTGCATAGCCTCCACTGCACCACATGGCATAGTATCTGGTACCTATTGGTTTCCCCATGTTACAAAGTAGCTCATACCCATTCTCCAACTCCATAATCATTATAATACAAAAGGCATTAGTGGGTTGTTTTTTTATTTTGCTGTAATCCTTAATGTACTGAGCATAACTGCATGAGCCAGCAGCAGGGATTTCAGTCCCCCCCATGCAGAAACATTCTGGATGTTCATCTTGTTTCACTGTTGCAGTCATTACACTTGGGTTTTCCTGCTGGCAGGCTACCCGCAGTCGGCCTGAATTCCAAAGTCCAGGTCCGGCGTCGGTTGCTGTCGCCTCTTCCCTGACGTCAGTGCGCCAGGGGTATAAAAGATGCAGCTGACACCATTTTCTTCAGTCTTTTTTGCCGCGTGGTGCCCGAAGCAAAAGCAGTTCGCAAGTGCCGGTCGGCCGACTCCTGAGATTTTCGAAATTGAATTTCAGATCGGAATTCTTCAATAAAGCTAAGTACCCCGTTGGGGAAACTTTTTTCTTGCTCCAGACCGATGTCAGAAAAAGTTAACAATTGCATTTTTTGTGGGACGCAAATACCTCACAAGGATTTCCATTCTTACTGTATTCCTTGCCTAGGCCCTGACCACGACGTTGCTAGTTGTCGGTTTTGTTCTAGATTTAACCAACGCACTATTAAGCGTCAGTATGATTTTGCTTTTCATTACTTTGGCCGAAGGTTTAACTATATAATGCCGTCGGAACAGCCGACGACCAGAGTTCATAAAAAGCGCAAGGAAAAGGACAGGCATCCGAGGTCCAAAACTGATGACGAAGCCTCTTCTAAGCCAGTTGCTGGTTCACCGGTGCTCAGTGAGGCACTTTCGCAGCCCCTGACACCCGCTACCTCAGAGCCACAGGCTGCCTCCGACTCCCACGTGGAGACAACTAGACCTCTGGATACTCAAGTTATTGAGCCTTCGGAAACTAATCCCTCAGATGGGTCCGGAGCCGCTGAGCAGGCATCAGCTTCTGAGTGTGTTTTCAGACCTACACAGCTTTATATCAAGCCAACTTCAGCATCCAAGACAAAGACTAAAACAGTTTTAAAGACAAGGAAACAAGTACAGCATTCTCCAGGACAGACTTCCATGCCTAAGAAACAGATGCTCAAAATGGCCAAAGACCTAATTACTTTGATCAGGGGTTTCCATCCCCCTCATGATAAGAGGCCTAGGCAAGACACTGAATGTGATTCCTCTGATCAGGTTTCCATTTCCTCTGACTCCTCTTCAGAACAGGGATACTCTATTCCTCCCTGTGAGGATTCTGATGCTGAAGAATCTATTCCTTCAGCTTCTCCTCCTGGTGATTACTCCTTTGGGGAAACCCTGCATACCATGAGGGGGCATTTCCACTGGGAAAGCCAAAATTACTCAGAATCTAAGAAAAGGCTCAGAGACTTTCTTTTACTACCTCAGCGTAGACCTCTTGCTATTCCACCTGTTCTAGACATTGTAGATGATGTATTTTCAGAGTCCGGCCTGTCTCCCGACTCTTTACCTCCTGCACCTGTTAAGCCAGACAGGTACTACAGGGTTCCATATTCTCATACATTTCTATATAAAAACCCTGCTGCTGACCCAGAAACTATTTCTCAGGGTCCCAAGGGAGTCAAGGCCACTACTGCAAAAAACCCTGTCCCCTCAGATAGAGATTCAAGGGCACTGGACAGATGGGGGAAAACAGTTTACACTTCTGCTACCTTGGCTGTAAGGGCTTTAAATTGTCAGTTTCATATGCTTAAATATCAGCAGTACTTAATGTCTCTGCTAAAACAGAAAATGTTGACAAATTCTGAATGTTTTGAGAACAAGGAAATGCAGGATTTATTGCATGCAGCTGAACAAGTGGGAAAGCATACTTTGCAGTGTGGATATGATTCACTGGAGGCCTCTTGCAGGGCCGCTGTAACAGGTTCTGTCATTAGAAGGCATGCTTGGTTAAAGAAACAGACTCTGCCTGATCATGTTAAAGCAAAATTATTAGATGCTCCATTACAGCATGATACTTTGTTTGGTGTTAAGGCAGAAGAGGTGTTGAAGAAAATGGAGGATAAAGCTAAATCTATGCAGACAGTTAAGGATTTCTTACAGGTACAACCACCCAGATTTAGCAGGAACTGGCCTTCTAAGAATTGGTCCTTTCCCATGTCAGACAGGCCACAAAGAGTCAGATACAGACACCCTAGAGGCAGACAACAGCTCCAGGGCTCATACAGGCCCAAACAATGGGCTGCTTCTACCTCCAAAAGCGGAGAAGACAAATCACAGCCATTTAGGAAACAGTCCCAATGACTTCCCTCTGCCAGTGCCAAGCATTTATCTTTTGGCAGCACCCTTAGGGGAAAAGCTAGCACTTTTTACACAAAATTGGCACATGATCACCCAGGACAAATGGGTCTTAAATATAGTCTCTCAGGGCTACAGGTTCCACTTTCACACACTTCCAAAGGCAAAAGGTATGCCAGACCTGCCACACAATCAATGGGCAGAGGCACAAAAACAAGTTTCATCTCTCATGGACTTGAGGGCTATTCAGCCAGTGCCTCAACAAGAGCAGGGACAAGGATTTTATTCAAGACTTTAATTAGTACCAAGAAAAGACAAAGCATGGAGGCCAATTCTGGACCTGTCTATTCTAAATACTTTTCTGGACGTTCTGAAATTCAAAATGTTGACTCTGCAGCAGCTTCTGCCCATGCTGGGCAAGAAGGCTTGGTTTCTAACTTTGGACCTCAAAGAGGCATACCTGCATGTCCCAATCAGACAATCTTGCAGAAGATACCTCAGATTCATAGCTGGCTCAATGCACTACCAATTCTCTGCACCACCCTTTGGCATATCTACTGCATCCAGGGTCTTCACAAAATGCCTGGCACCAGTAATTGCATTTTGCAGACATAGAGGAATTCAAATATATCCCTACTTGGATGACTGCCTTATTCAAGCAGAGACCAAAGACATTCTACTAAAGCATCTGGCATTTTTAAAAAGGTTACTAATTTGCCTAGGGTACACAATAAACGAAAAGAAATCAAAACTAGTACCCTCTCAAGAGATAATATTCCTGGGTGCAAGCTTAAATACAACTGCCCAGATGGCTTATCTCACGCCAGACAAACAAAGGCAACTGGCTTCTTACTTCGAAAGCATGGCAACAAAGACCCAGTTATCTGCAAGAAAACTTCTGCAGGCTCTGGGCTACATGGCATCCTGCATTCTGCTAACTCCATATGCAAGACTGCATATGAGGAAACTACAATGGTATCTAAAAAGTGTTTGGACTCAACATTGCCACAGCCTGGAATCATTAATTTCACTCATTCCCTGCCTGCAACAGTAGTTTCGATGGTGGGCACAGGCCTGTCACCAGAACAAGGGACAGCCATTCACTTTACCCGCAGCCAGGCAAACACTAACAACAGATGCATCAGATTATGCCTGGGGGGGCCCACATGGCATGAAAATGTATTCAGGGCACATGGCCCACAAGCCAAAGGCATCTTCACATCAATCAACAAGAGATGCTAGCTGTACAAAATGCCCTGACAGCCTTCAAGGACCTACTGATAAAGACGGACAACACCACAGTCATGTGATACATAAACAAGCGGGGGGGGGCACACATTCCTACCCCCTCTGCAGACAAACCATTATTTTGTGGAAAACAGCATTGACTTACCATGTACACCTGCAAGCACAATTCCTGCCAGGAAAAACAAATGCTCTGGCAGACGAACTAAGCAGAAGCCTCATGGATCCTCACGAGTGGAAACTAGATCCACAAATCTTCAGCATGATAAGGAAATGGGGATGCCCAGACAAAGATCTCTCTGCCTCCCCTCACAACTGCCAACTTCAAGATTCTGCATAAGGACTTATCACAAACAAGCATGGAAAGTGGATGCTTTGTCATTCAGCTGGAACAACCTTACAGTATATGCCTTTCCTCCACTGCCTCTCCTCCCCAAGGTACTCCTAAAGGTCAGACAAGAGAAGCCACAAATGATACTGATTGCCCCGGATTGGCCACGCCAACACTGGTACCCAATCCTAAGGAACTTGTCTCAAGGCCCAGCCTGGACATTGCCTCAAATTCCTCATTTACTGACCCAACAAAACAATCAGATCCTGCACAGCCAACTCAGAACCCTAAATCTAGCTGCATGGCGGATAGTGTAACCATTCAGAATACACCTCTCTCTAAAGCGGTTATGGATGTTATTTTGGAGGCCAGGAGGCCCAGCACCAGAAAATCTTATGCAGAAAAATGGAAGAGATTCTGTGCTTGGAACCAGGCACACGGAATTGACACGCTTGTTCAAACATTCCTCAAATTTTACAATATCTAACTGAGATGCTAGACAAAGGCCTATCCTTCTCATCAATTAAGATCCACGCCTCTGCCATTTCAGCTCATTACAATACGGACCCACCTATTTTTTTCACATCCATTGCTTAGGCAGTACCTCAGGGGGGCCAAAAACATAAGACCTCCAAGGAGAGCACCAATACCTGCATGGGACCTCAATTTTGTCTTGGAAAAACTCACACTGCCTCCTTTTGAGCCAGCCAATGCAGCTGAGATAAAATTCTTATCATGGAAAACAGCTCTGCTCCTAGCAATAACTTCAGCAAGAAGAGTCTCAGAGTTACAGGCATTAATGGCTGTGGAACCTTTTATTATATTCCATCCGGACAGGGTTCTTCTAAGGACAAACCCAACATTTATGCCTAAGGTAGTGTCCACTGTGGCTCTTAACCAAACCATTCATTTGCCTACTTTTTACCCAAACCCACAGAATAAAGGGGAGAGACTTCTGCATTCTTTGGACATACACAGGCAGCTACGTTTCTACTTGGACAAAACTAAAGGTTTCAGAACGACTGAGCTACTTTTAGTGGCATATGCTGCAGGATCACAAGGAAAAGCTATCTCAAAGCAGACCATTTCAAAATGGATAGGACACTGCATCCGTTTGTTATTCACAGCATGGCAAATCAGTGCCTAAGGACATTAGACCACATTCCACCAGAGCAGCAGCCACCACAGCAGCCTTCCTCAAAGGAGTACCAACCACGGATATTTTGGAGGCTGCAACTTGGACTTCAGTGCACACTTTTACTAAGCACTGCCACTTACCTCTTTACTCTAAATCCGGAGCAGGCTTTGCCACTACAGGTCTGCAGGGCCTTATAGCCACTCCTAATTCTATTTAAATCCAGCCGCCCAACCTCAGCTTTGGGATTCAACCCAAGTGTAATGACTGCAACAGTGAAACACGATGAACATATTATAGTTGTGTACCTACTGTAAATGTAGATGTTCGAGTGTATTCACTGTTGCAGTCCAGGTTACCCACCCACCATCCCCCTTTCTTTGCTGGGACCTATCTGTACTTCTCTATTCTATACAACCTATGTGGTGTATTTGCTTGTAGATGAAGGTATTGTTTATTTTAGTGCATGCTTTTATAAGCAATGCTTTTTTAGCCTACCCTTTTGGGGGCACCTGACATCTGGGGCAAGAAAAACTGAAGAAAATGGCGTCGGCTGCATCGTTTGTACCCCTGGCGCACTGACGTCAGGGAAGAGGCGACAGCAACCGATGCCGGACCAGGACTTTGGAATTCAGGTCAACTGCGGGTAGCCTTGCCAGCAGGATAACCTAAGTGTAATGACTGCAACAGTGAATACACTCGAACATCTACATTTATGGTAGGTACACTACTGTACTTTTCTAACCTTCAAGTCTGTAAGGTAATTTCTTAGGACATCGACCTGGTCAAATTAAAAGGAGTCTCACTACTTTTTAAAGAAAAAAAGTATTAGTAACAGAAGGACTAACATTACAGACGTGACTTCAGAGAAGGTGTTGTTTTGTTTTTTATAGGTTCATAAGTGTGTACTAGGCTAGTGGCCCTGGAGCCTTTACAAGCCTAGCCCGTAGAAGTGCCCTGGCATCGTGCCACCTGACATTAGTTCCCAGTGCCTCTATCAAGTTGAGCCACTGGAGTGATCCCCGGAGTGAACTTTCTATTTCCCATCCACTCATCAAGATTTCTTTTGAAGAGGTCTAGTGATGTGTTCTGCTTGACATGTATGGGAAGTCTATTCCAGAGCATGGGCAGTCTCTGGGTTATGAACCTGTCCCTCTAGCATGTTGTGTGATTGTGAGGTTGAGGTCTCTGGAGCGTGTAGTGTGGAGGGATTGGGATTTCTTTAGAGATAGCATTTTTAACAGAGCTGGGTCAGACATGGCTTTGTAAGTCAAGCTGAGATCACCTCTTAGTAGACAATATGAAACAGAGAATAGCTGGAATTTTTTGAGTCTGTCCATGTACAACATGTGTTTATGGCCTAGGATCCTCTTCGTGAGGTACTTTTGCGGTCTTTCCAGCTCTTGCATGTATCTAGTGAGGTACATGCCAAATGGGGCATTATACTCAATTTTTGGCCTAATGAGGGAAGAGTAGAGAGAGATGATGACTTTCTTCCTGGATGCAAAACCCTTGGTAATGAGATGTGCCACATAGAGGGACCTTCTAACCACAGTGGCAATGTGGTGGTCGAAGGAGAGGTTGCTGTCAATCTGTGGCCCCAGATCTCTTATAACGCCTTCAGTGTTCAATGGGCCCCCATCAATGTGGTAATTAGGGGAAACTGAGTTTTTCCCAATGGGGATGATGATTAATTTTTTGACATTAAGCTTAAGGCCATGGTTTTGACATCAAGTCATTGGCCTCAGTGAGGCCTTTCTGTAGAATGTCTACATCACTTGGGGAGTTAATAATAGCTCCCAGCTTGCAGTCATCTGTGAACTTGGTCAGCCAGAGTCCTTCCCTGTTGGTTTGGACTTCTGAGAAGTAGATGCCAAACAGGAGATGACCCAGGACCAATCCCTGTGGGACTCGACTCGTGACTGGTTTGCAGTCTGACTTGGAGTCCGTTACTTTCACATTGTGGGTTCTGTCTGTGAGCCAATTTGCAACCTACCTAGTGATATAGGGGTTGATGCCTCGTTTGGTGAGTTTATCAATAATTCCTGAGTGGGGAATGGTATCAAAGGCCTTTGCCAGATCGAGATAGGCTGTATGAACTGCCTTGCCCTCATCCACATCTCTGCTGACTGACTCAAAGAAGCCAACCACGTTGAGCAGGCATGATCTGCCTTTCACAAACGAAATTGCGTGGGATCTAGAGTTTGGAGATTCCTTATATCCTTGTTAAATAGGTCCATGATGATGTGCTCCATAGCCTTACATATCAGACTCCTCAGGCTAATGGGGTGATAATTCCCAGGGTCTGTAGTCAATCCCCCTGACTGTAGCAGTGCACCATTCAGTAGGGACAAAGCCTGAGGTTTGGTTGTGATTGAACAGGGCACACAGATGTGGTGCTGTTCACATTGTAGTTCATGTAGAACACATCCAGGGATATTGTCGTGTCCCATGGAAGCTGTATTCTTGGCCTTGGACAAAGCATCTTTAACCTGTGCTGCAGTAATGCTGGGTGCCTGGCATTCCTCCAGTATTGTGATTGGTCCTTTAGGGGGGAGAGGGGGCAAAGTGGCACTGAATCTATCGGCCAGTATGTTGGCAATATCTGTTGGCTCAGTATAGGACGTACCATTGTGCAGTAACTCAGAGCAAACCTGGGTATTGCTGTGGAGATTTTTGATATAACTATAGAAGGCTTTGTGGTTGTTTTTAGTTTTCCAGTGCTGGGACTTCACCTTTTTCTGCAACACTTTCTTCCTTCTGTTGTAGAGTTTATTAATGGCAGGGGACCACCAGTTTGGCTTCCTTTTTTTGGAGGAGGGCATCTTGGTTCTGTTGGGTATGGCTAGTTCCATGCATTTATGTACGTGTTGGTACAGTGCATTGGTGTATGATTCGGCAGTCATGCATCTATTTTCCATTGACATGGGTGCCATGAAGTTAGCCACCTCTGTTTTTAGGAGCCCAAAGTCAGCTTTGGAGAAGTTTTTCATGGTGGTCACCTTTGCAGGGGGTGTGGGTGAGATGTGGATTTCCATGGTGATTAGTTTGTGGTCAGATCTAACCAGGGAGAAATTGACTATTGGTGTAGAGCAACGGTTGTCCATGGTAGTAATAACCAGGTCAAGGATGTTGCTTCCTCTAGTGGGGGTAAGAATGAGCTGGTCCAGGGCATTGGAATTGATGAATTTCAGGAAGCTTTGGGCCAGTGTATTGGTGTATGTGTAATTTTCTCAGTAGATGAAGGGGTGGTTGAAGTCACTTAGTATGAGAGTGTTGGGTTGGACCTTTCCAGGGTGCTTAGGAATGTGGAGTGAGAGTCTTGTAATATGGTTGGGGACCTGCAGCAGGCTATGACCTAAATTGGCGTCTTTCCCAATGTTAGTTGTACCTGAAGTATCTCAGATGCGTTATGCTGGTCTACTAGTCTGGAGGTGTGCATATCATTTATGAATATGGAGACACCACCGCCTTTGGAGCTTCGGTCCATGTTCTGGGGCTGAAAGGTGTGGAATGAGTTATAGCCTGGTAGCGCAGGGTTGCTTTCTGCTGCTTTAAACCAGGTCTCCGTTACAGCACAAACGTCGATGTTCTCCATTTTGAGGAGTGCTTCGAGCAAGTGCATCTTGAGATTTGGACTTCTAGCGTTGAGCAGCATGACCCTCAGATTACATTTATTTGTAGCTGTTACGGTGGTAATTTAATCTTTGGAACATCATCTAAAAAAGCATTATAGGGGTGGCAAGAGCCTTAGCCAGTATCTGGAAACCCAGGGGTGACAGATGCAGGCCATCTCTGGCAAAGCATCGAGGTCTGTCAGTCATGTCGTCCCAAGCAAACAGATACTGGATCCCCTTAGAATGACACTAGAAACTTATCCAATTGTTGAAGTCAATCGTTTTCTGCTTGTACTGTGGTATCATTCTGGACGATGGTAGGATGCTGCTGAGGGTTAGGGTCATACCTGCCTGGGCCACATAATCTGAGAGCTCGTCCATGTCTCTTTTCATGTAGTCCAGGAAGGTGCGTCTCAGGTCATTCACACCCACATGGACAATAACAGAGTCATACTTGTACTTGTGGAGTGATTTGAGTGTGTGTTGTGTTGGATTTTGGCATGTGATAGACAGCTGACTGTTACCTTCTCCTTATTTAGCCTAGTGAGTGGGACATCAGTGTGCCTCACTATCGAGTCACCTATGATTAGTGTATCGGGCAAGCTGTTTTGCCTTTGGGGCTTAGGTTGAGGGGCACACACTGTGTGCGAGCTATGTGTCTTGTTTTTTATGCTGTGTTGTGGTGGTCAAGTGCTTTTCTGCCTTGGAGGTCTCTGCTGTTTGGGTAGATTTGTATTGAGAGCCTCCACAAAGGTGGGTGTGTGGTTTGTGTTTTTATGTGAGAGCTGTGATGGTGGGTGTTCTGGATGGCTATGTGTTGCATGTGGTGTGGTGCAGGTGTTGACCTTCTCTTGACCAGCTATTCCGGTTTTGGCTTGAGAGTGCATGGCTTCCAATTTGGATATATAAGTGCATCTCTTACAAGTCTGACTGTTTGGAGGTAATTGCAGAGGGTTGTCTGTGTACATGAGGCAGTTGTTACACTGCCTCAGAATGCCCAAATTCACCAGGTTAATAGGAGAAAGCACAGGGAACTGACCTTTAGACATGCCAGGATGGATGCTCATTATTACTAAGTACTGGAGCTGTTGCATTATATAGTCCTTTTACAGGAAAAATGTCACTCAAGGTGTCTGAGTCTGTACAGAGCACTGCCAAACACTTGAGGGGAAAGTAGTACATAGACCCTGAAAATTTAAGGATGGAGTATTTGGGCAGATATTCTGAAGTTAGAAAGAAATCAAGCAGTACTTGCTGAAAAATAAATAATTAGCTTGTTAAGAATGATGAAAAGAGGGGAGTCGCATGAATGGCTACTACTAATGCTGGTCTCAGCACAGCTTCACTCTGTTGGGATACAATGCTCCTTTGCTGCTTCTCTCACCAGAAACAAAATGTTAGCACCATTTCCAAGAAGAGAAGCAGGCCACGTGATCCACAGTCTTGTCCCAGATGATGCAAGGGTCTGCAGGCTTGTAGGCTTTTTCTGGTAGATGCCTCGAATAACAACCAGACCAATCAGGTATGTTGAAAACAGACACTCACTCTCCAACCAGAAAGAGTCAGGAATCAATGCACGCTACTCCTACTCTCACCAGGATCAGAATATAAGCACATATTCCAAGCTGTCACCTGTAAAGCAGTTATTAAGCTTTCTGGTGATCAGCAGTCTCCAGGAAGTAATGTAACTGCATTCCTCCTGTCACCAGCAGAAAACAGAAACACTAATCCCAAGATGACTACTGAGAGGCAGAATGTGGGCTCTCCAACTCTCCAATAACTGGTGGTCTTGCAATTGATGCTTAAAGATAAGATGAAAAAAATGGTTTATCCTAAACACTGCAGTGTGCACTAGAGGACTTAGACGTGAAAGTAGGTAACTTAAGATTTACCTGTCTAAAAAGTTAAGTTTTAGTGGAGATTCACTATTTTTAAAACAGCAATATAGATTGAAAGGGAATGGTCACTTTTGTATTCTGGTACTATGGAATGAAGTAGGATGCCCAATAAATGTAAATAGTTGAAAGAGAGTGATTTCACAAAATGATAATTTTGTGCTTACTCACACCAGCCAGTAAAAGCAGAGAGGAAATGAGATATATGGTCAAATTAACATAAGGGCCAGGCAACTAGAAAGACAGGGGTGTTTAAGAACACATCAGTAACAGGGTGGGAACATTTTCTGTCTGCCTCACAAGAGACAGAGCTGTGGTCTATTTTCAAGTTTTAATATGCAGTTAAAATCAGAATGCAAGTAAAACACAGTGTAAAGAAAACAAATCATAGTATACAAAGTAGAAAAAGGCAGTAAAGTAATGTAAAATACAACAAATAAAATGCAAACTAACCTTTCCTTCACAGCAAACTGTAGCAGAGTCTGGGTGAGCCTTTCCAGTAAACCCTTAATCGCACATACCTTGCTCGGCTCTCTACTTGCATAGTCACCTCCCTTTTTATACCACAATCTAGTTCACTTCTGGCCCCTCCCCCTCCCACATCTAGTGTGAGCTTATTTCAGACCCAGAAACAACGGTTCCCATTTTTAAACTAGGAATCCTCCCTGCTGGTCTTACAGTGAGTTTATGTATAATTACATGTTATACAACTGAGTGTGTATTATTTTTACAAACTGTGCAGTATTACCATTACCTGTTGCTTTCTCTGGCTTAGGGACTGTGTTTTTTGTTAGTTGTCCTAAACCCATGGCTTGCACCAGAAGCTTATCTTGCTACATGTTTAAGTGACTGCGTAAGTAAATGTGTTTGATTCAACTTTAAACCTATGGCCAGTGATGGAGGCTAATCATTTACATTGCAAAACAATCTATTTGTTTTACTTGCATGACAGCATTTGATGTAAACTTAAACTTATGTCTGGAACCAAAGGCTATTTATTACAGTGCTAGACATACTGTTTAGTTCATCCAGAATAGGGCATTGCAATAGAAAGTTCAGCTTACCTGTTGATAAATATGCAGCTAGTGTGCACATTGATATACAAGAGTGCAGTATATGCCATAGAACAAACGTCTAACTATAGCTATGTTTGTGTCTTTTGGCTTTTCCCGGTTAGGGGTCGCCACAGCGGAACTCCGGTCCGCTAATGATTGGCAGTTGATTTTTACGTACCGGCTTGCCAGGCCTGACACGCAGCCTTCAATGAAGGTACGCCCATTCACGCATGTCTGCACGCAGAAGACGCTCTAGCTGAGAATCAAACCAGACAGCGTCTTACTGTGAGTCGACAACGCTACCGCAGCACCACCACTATTTACTTTCACCTGCACTACTATACTGTGATTAATACTGTAAACTGTTTATTTTTTGGTTGTTAAAGTTGTGGTATTTCACAATTGCCTACTGTTCTCTAAACTGTATTTTAATTTTTGGGGGCTGTTAAAGCTGTAGAACTTTACAACTGCTCACTGTTCTCTACCATCTTTTACTTTATTTTTTCTCAGCCCCAAGCAAGCTGTGTCCGATGGCGTTATTCCAGCTGTCCTGAAGAACCTTGCAGAACTTAATTGTATGTCTCATTATAATACAAAAGGCATTAGTAGGCTGTTTTTGCTGTAATCCTTAATGTACTGAGCATAACTGCGTGAGCCGGCAGCAGGACTTTCAGCCCCCCCCCCAATGCAGAAACATTCTAGTTTCTAACATTCAAGTCTGTACAACACTCCTCTCCAAACTAATAATACTAGCCCTTACAGTCTCTCAAAAACATTTGGCCGTGTGTTTCTTTTTTCTATGAGCTACATCCCCACTACCCCCTCCCAGTCTGTCTCTGAGTCACCAGTAGCTCACTCATTTACTTACAACCCTTAGACAAGGTAATTTCTTAGGGCATTCAACTGGTCAAATTAAAAGGGGTCTCTATTTTTAAAGAAAAAAGCATTAATAACAAAAGGACTAACATTAGAGACGTGACTTCAGAGCAAGTGATAGTTTATTTTTTAATTGCACATACCTTGCTTGGCTCATCCTGCTCTGTTCTCCCTATGGGCTCACTCCACTCCCCTACCCTTCCCCCAATTCCAACCCGCCCCCACTGCGCCTACATTTACACTTATGTAACAACTCCCACCCTCCATTCACAGTACTTCACACACCCAATAACCGACCGTCCTGTAACCTAAATTAGCCAATCAAAACCTACAATTAATCTCTAGTACGTAACAAACAGCCTTCAGTATACACCCATTCACTAAGCATACATCACCAATACCCTGTCCTTACATTAATCCCATATTAAACAGAAATGCATACCTACTTACCCTACATACACAGATAGTACAATATGTTACTTTTTCAAATTCCTACCCTCCTCCTCCTGTTAATAGCTACACAGCTCACATCCTATCATGCACATCTTAACACCACATGGCAACACCAAACCCCCACAACTCCCTACCCATCAAAACAATTAGAAATATCCATTATCATTGCTTCTGACATCTTTAATATTGAAACCACCTTTACACATTGCACCTTGTCCCCCTCAAAACACATTCACCTACGTCATTGACATATACTAAAGCATTACAAAGATACATAAAAGTAATAGTTAACATTGCATCGCAACTAATTCTTAGTAGAGATATACATCCCAACCCTAGCCCCCCCAACAAAACCTATCAACCTACCATCAATCCCGCTAAACCTCACCAGAAAAAACTCCAATCTCCTAATGCCTTAGAAGTATTCTCAGCAAGACCAGTGAACTCCACGCCACTCTCTCAAATTACTCACCCAATATAGTTGTCTTAACAGAAACATGGCTTAAATCAGAGATCAACAACAAGATAACCCTTGGCTGTAACATACATAGACAAGACTGGATAGGTAAATGAGATGGACGTGTAGCCATACTATACAAAAATAGTCTAACCCTCAAAGCTATAGACATAAGCATCCCATATGTCACTAATGCAGAAATACTGTTAACTAAACTCTTAATTCCAAAAAACAAATAAACATAGTAGGTGTCTACATCCCACCTGGGAATAATATCCCTGTCCTAGAGCACATCCTACAATGGGTAAGTATGCTCCTTTCCCAAGAAACAATTATACTTGGAGACTTTAATATCAATTGGTATTTCTGTAACTCAAACACACCCACAAGCCAAATTTGTCTGTACGGCTTCTCCCAACTAATCCAACACACTACCAGGGTAGATAAAACATCAAAAAAGAATCAATCCTAGATTGGATACTCACCAATCTACCTAGCCTCTCTCAACTCACAGGTTGTCTGCCTGATAGCTTTAGTGACCACCACCCCACCTTTCTACTCCAGCAACAAATAAACACATCTAAAACTCCATTATATCAGGAAATCAAAAACAAAAAAATTCAGCCCCCAAGGGTTCATATACACACTCAAAAGCCGCAGATGGGCACCGCTCAAATACCTCCCATTAAACAAAGCAATGGAGTTATTTAACTCCCCCTTCCTTAGCATCCTAAATAGGCTTGCCGTACCTAGAACAATTTGGATAAAACCCAAGTACAACACATGGCTAACCAAAGAAACAAGAGCTCTACTAAAAGCAAGAGTTAAAGCCTGGGACAATTGGCACCATAACAAAACCCTAACTAGTCATCAGAAATACCTAGAACTAAGAAATTTTGCCAAAAGGCATATAAGACAAGACAGAAAAGAATATTATGGTGAAATACAGCTAATACATCAAGGAAACCCACAAACGTTCTGGTCAGCAGTCAAGAAAATCCTTCAGCCTGGTCAAATCACTGCCCCATCCCCAAATACTGGCAATGCCATAGATGACTTACCAATACAGTTTAACAAATTTTTTATCAGTTCTGTACTCAAACTAGCGAACATTAGCCATGCCCCCACTCCTCTCTCTCCAACACAAAATGATAACTTCTCCGTACAACCTATTCCTACTGCCACCATAAAAAATACCTCAAAAAAAACAAACCGACAACCCTAGCTACAGACAGCCTACCCGCACACTGTCTCACATCTGCTTCAGAAGCCATTGTATACCCTATCTCCATCCTTATAAATTGCTCCATCACTGAACAACAGATCCCAACTATATGGAAAACAGCCCACATCATTCCGATTGCTATCCTCTCTCCACTATCAAAAATTCTGGAAAAATGCATCCATACCCAATTCCTACACTATATCCTTACTAGCAATCTACTGTGTAAAACTCAACATGGATTCCGCCCACACCACACCACACCACTGCCCTTCTAAGCTTCACTAACTGTGCCATCCTTCTTAGAAATGAAGGTACTCTGATCTCATCTTTCTGGACCTCTTAAAAGCATTGGACATGGTCTCACACTCCAGACGGTTAAACACACTTATCGTTTATAAGGGGATTTTGTTTGTGGCTGTTTTTGGAAGAATTCTTTGAATTTTTAACTGTTGTGGATATTTTATTCATTAAAAAAGTCTGGTTTTAATACTGTCTGTGGTGGTGAGCGTTGGCTTGTTTTACTTGCATTGTAGTTGCTTTTCGGAATCACCTTCAGCAGTTACAAGGTATTTTTGTCTGCTTTATATGTACAGAGTCTGTTGGACTCACACCTCTGCCTCTCTCAGGTTAATTGTCAGTTTTCCTTGTTTTAATAGTGGTTAAATTGGACACATGCTAACACTATTACTCCATGCCCTCTTGCATTCTGCATCTGTGCCCTTTGTGTAGCTAACTTGTTTAATTCCGCGGTGGTACAGCAGTAGCATTGTTACCTCACAGCAAGAGGTTCTCCCGTTCGATTCTCGGCTTGGCTTGGGAGTGCCTTCTGTGTGGAGTCTGCATGCCCTCCCTGCGGTTGGGTAGTGTTCGAAAGACATGCGTGCGTAAATGGGCATGAGCATCGAGCTGGCACCTCGGCGTTTCGTAAAAAAAAAAAAAAAATCTACTGCCAATCATTAGCGGACCAGAGTTCTGCTGTGGCGACCCTTACCGGAAAAAAGCCGAAAGACAAACAACAACCCTTCATTGCTGCCCTGTTTCACATGTTCTTCATTTCTGGGACGTCTGTACTCCCTATGTGCTTTTTATGTATCCCTGCATCACTGTTCCTTCGCGTCACTATTTTGTCCTAACTCCCTCTCTGTCTGCTGTCCTTTGCTGCCTTTCACTTTATACTGTTTCCATAAAGTGCTCCTTTGTTAATGTGTTAACAAACATTGACTTCTGCGAACATCTCCATTCACAGAACTGCTGTTAGTGTGTCTGCATTGCTAATGAGCTAAATGGTAACCACTCAGTGATTGGCATTATAGGGATCTTCTGTGAGGCATTAATTATAAGTTGTTTTCTGAACTTTTCAAGGTTTATTAATTTCCTTATTTTATCTGGTGTGGTGCTGTAGATTGTTGGGCATATTTCTGAGACTTCTTTTTTGTTTATTGTTAGTGTGAGTGGTAGTTTAACCACTTGGGCTTGATTTATTGGAGAGTAGTTTTGTGTTTTTACATGTTTTTTTTTCCTTAGGGGGATAGTAGCTATCACTAGTTATCATTAAGAGGTTTATAAATGAGAGCATTTAAGAGGAAGGTGGCTTTGGCTTTTATTAATTGTTTTAGGTATACAACCTGCCATATACATAAGGGATGTGGTCTCTTAGTTCCATTTTGACTTTAAGTAGGTTAAACTGTGCTGAAGCTTATTTTTTATTAACTTAATATACACACGGTCTGATGTTATCTTAGTCACCATTCCTCTTGTTAGGGTCATACTCGGACAACAGCTTAGCTCAAGCTCTTCCCCTCCCGTGATGCTCTGCTGCCTTCTAATCCCTCAGATCTCGTTTGGGGATTTTTCCTTTTCGTCCAGTTTCTGCCTTTGGGTAGTTAGTGGTTTGGTTGCTTTTGACATTATTTCCCTTCCCTTCCCCCTCCCAGTTTTTCAGCGTAGGCCATTTGGCACCCTTTTTGGGT
Source organism: Protopterus annectens (assembly GCF_019279795.1). NCBI lineage: Eukaryota > Metazoa > Chordata > Ceratodontiformes > Protopteridae > Protopterus > Protopterus annectens. The sequence goes on along the minus strand of NC_056741.1, from coordinate 872,921,402 downwards.
GCTGTTGATTGTGTTAACTAAATTTCTTAGTTACGTAGTTATTATAATTATTGTTCTTGTTATTTTATAGTAGTAGTAGTTTCTGGACTGATTGCTTGGTGTTTGGACTCCTGTGCATGTTTAGGACTTGATTTGGACTTTTCCTTCGTTTGTGTTGTTGGGTTTTTGTACCATGTTGGACAAACCCTTGGGTTTCAAGAGATGCTGCTCGTGTAGTCGGAAAATGCCCATTTCCGACTCACACGAGGAGGGTCTATTTTGTCTCGGCGGTGACCATCTGGAAGTTGAGTGCGGTATTTTTGCTGCCTTCAACCCCAGAGCCCTGGTTGACCCGTCGAAACAAGTTGCTTATTAAAGGCCTAGTTAAAGGGGGCCCCCTAGGTCACTGATACCCTGACTAAGGCGGGCCCTTCAGGGGCAAAGAAAAAGGTTCCTCCGGGTGAGGACGCCCCTTCCAAATGACCCAGGCTGTTGAATCCCAAGTCTTCGGATTCAACTCCATCCCGGGCGGTGTTGGATCCAAGAGCCTCAGGTCCCAGAGCCTCTAGGGAGTCCACCCCTGGATCCAAGGGGTCTTTCGGTTCTCACCCCGGATCCAAGACTCTGGATTCGAGGATGGGTACAGTGGCCATGAATCCAACCATTTTGGATCCAAAGGATTTGAGAACATTTACCTTGGATCCTCCTTTGCTCTCGGTTCCAAGCAGTTCAGATCCGAGGACCATGTCTGAGCCCATTGTGGTGGAGTAGTTTCCCTTGGATCCCTTGGGAACAGAATAGATTTTTCTCCTCCACACAGGCCTCACTCTAGGGAGCACAAAAGGAGATCCTCTGGTCCAGGCACAGCTCCCCAGCTAGGTCTCCCATCTTCTCCTGATCACCCAGGGGTGTTTTTCCTATGGATATGGATAGGATGATGTGGTCCTTCTTGAAAGCTGAAATAGAGTTGGGGCTACTGACTTTCCCAGCCCACAGGACAGGGAACCAATCTCCCACTCCCCACCTAACTTCTCCTCATTCGGCCTTCGGATTGGATTCCCAGGGACTGGTGCATGGTATGGAGGTGATGGAAGTTTCAGGCCCCACTTTAGTCCCTACCCCATTGAGATCGGTGATCAGTTCTGTTCCTTCGCCCTTAGGACCGTAGGACAGAAGATCCCTCCGGCCCAAGCTGCAGTTCCAGGGTCCTTGCGGGTAGATTCGGGTCCAGGTTTGTCAGACCGGTCTCTGCCCCTAGAAGCTTCCGCTTTTGGCAGCTCTGTGCCGATGCTGTCCGGTGGAGCAAGGGGGTCCAGAGGAATCTGCCCTTTCTTTAGCTGTAGTGTTATTGGCAGGAGAGGGGGACGGGATCTCATCCAGCCCCTCCGCTTTCCAGATGGTGAAAAGATCCTTATCTGCTATCAGAGCCTCCCCCGCCCACAGTCATCCTACCCAGCCCCAGTATTTGAGCGGACCTACTCATCCTGCTTCCGGTCAGCCTGTTCAGTCTAGCCTCCAGAGGGGAACCTCTCCCATAGGGGGTCCCCTCCTCTTCCAAGTCTTCCCCACAGCCTCTGTGACAGACGAAGGTCCGAGGAAGAGGACATATAAAAGGAGACATCTCGACTCCCCCATGGAGTCTTTAACAGAAGATACAGATCCCGATGAAGGGGACGGGTCCCCAAGATCACCACTCGAGGATGTCTCCGTACTCGAGATCCTTAAGGCCAAAGGCGGTTGGTCTGCCCAATCCCCATCCTCAGAGGAAACCATATTTCTGGAGGCTTTCAGAGCAGGCCTATCTACCTCTTGGGTGTCCCCCCCCCCCACGCTGACCCTCTTAGCCTTGTGGCCAGCAGGGCTTGGAAGGAGTCAGATACATGGAGCCACTGCCTAAGAAAGCAGACAAGATGTTCTTCGTGTTTCACTGTTGCAGTAATCACATTTGGGTTATCTGCCTGCAGGTAGCCCTCAGTCAGCCGGAAATACCAGAGTCTTGGGATTTCTGCATCGGATGCTGTCGCTTCTTCCATGATGTCAGGGGTATAAAACATGCAGCCGATGCCATTACATCATCTTTTCTTACCGTGCAGTGTCTGAAGCAGTAGCAGTTCGCCAGTGCCGGCTGGCTGCTACCTGAAATTTTTGTTTTTCGAGTTTTAAACCTGAAGTATTCTAAAAGATAAGTTTCCCGTTGGGGTTCCTTTTTTCTTGCTCTAACCGATATCAGCAAAAGTTAATAATTGTTTTGCCTGTGGAAAGCAAATACCTCACAGAGATTTTCATTCTTACTGCGTCACCTGTTTAGGCTCAGACCACGACGTTCATTGCTGTCGGTTTTGTGCCTTGCTCAACGCCCAAACTATTCATCATCGAGCTATTTTTGTTGCTAAATTCTTTCACTTTCATTCTCCGTATTCCGAAATGGCTTTGATAAGCCATCCGACTACTGATCTTCTGAAAAAAACATATGGATAAAGACAGAGACAGACTGCATAGGTCCAAAACTGCCGATGAGGCTTCCGTTAAGCTAGTTGCCACTCCGCCAGTACTCGGTGAGGCACTTTCGCAGCCCCTGATACCCGCTTCTACAGATTCTCAGGCCTTTACTGAGACCTATTCGGAGTCCGGTATGCCGCGAGATGCTTTTTCGACTATGGAACCTGTGGATGTCTCAACCTTGGATGCATCCGGAGCCGCTGTGCAGGCACTGGCATCTGAGGGTGTATTCAGGCCTTCCGATTTACATATTAAACGTAAAACTCCATTTTAAACCAAAAATGCCAAATTTCTCAGGCTCAGAGTTCACACTACGCCTAGGAAACCGGCCACCAAAGCGCATTCTCAGGCCCATGTGCCTCAGAAACAAATGCTTAGAATGGAGGAAGATCTTAAAACTTTAATTAATGGATGCCAGCCTTCCCCATCAAAAAGGCCAAGGAACTGATTTTCCTTCTGGTTCTTCAGGTCATGAGTCTGTTGACTCTGATCCATCTGATTACCAGGACATACCCTTATCTACCTATGAGGATTCTGATGCAGAGGATTCCATTCCCTCTGCTTCCCCACCAGAAGATTTTTCTTTTGGTGAAACCCCGCATACCCTTAGAGAGCATTTCTGCTGGGAATGCCATGACTACCCACAGTCCAACGAGAGAGTCAGGATTTTTTAAACTTGCCTCAGCACAAGCCTCTAGCTATCCCTCCTGTTCTGGAAATTGTAGATGATGTCTTCTTGGAATCCAGTCTTACCCCTGATACTTTGCCTCCAGCTCCCAGGAAACCTGACAGGTATTACAGAGTACCTGACTCCCACAAATTCCTCTTTAAGAATCCTACTTCGGATCCAGAGACCATTTCCCAGGGACCTAAATGCATTAAGGCTACAACAGCCAAAAACCCTACCCCTTCAGACAGGGACTGTAGGGCTTTAGACAGATGGGGTAAGAAGGTATACACCACTGCTACTTCCATCAGGGCTTTAAATTGCCAGTTTCATATGTTAAAATATCAGCAGCGTATTATGGAGCTAATTAAACAGAAAATTATGTTGATTCCTGATAGTGCAGAACATAAAGATTTACAAGAGTTAATGCATTCTGCTAACCAAATTGGAAAACATACTTTGCAATGTGGTTTTGATGCCTTAGAAGCATCTTGCAGGGCTGTTGTCACTGGGTCTGTTCTTAGAAGGCATGCTAGGCTTAAGGAACAAATCTTGCCAGACCATGTCAAAGCAAAATTACTAGAGGCACCATTAAACCAAGAATGCCTGTTGGCAATAAAGCAGAAGTCCTCAAAAAAGATGGAGGAAAAAGCTAAATCTATGCAAACTGTTAAAGATTTCCTACAGGTACAGCCACCTAGATTCAGTAGGCATTGGCCTTCTAAAAACTGGTCCTTTCCAGTACATCTCAGACCTTCTCATTCCAAGCCCAAGGGCAGCAGACCACCAAGATTACAGTCTCAGGGTATGCACATATCTAAGCAATGGAGTACTCCCACCTCTAAAACAGGGAGTAGTAAGCCACCTTCCTTTGGTAAAATCTCGCAATGACCTATCCTTAACTCTTCCAAGCCTTGCCTAAGTATTTTCACCCTTAGGAGGAAAACCCGCCCTGCATGCAAAAAAACTGGGAGTACATTACCCAGGACAGATGGGTCTTGAGCATTGTATCCCACGGATACAGATTCTACTTCCACTCACTGCCAACCCCAAGTGGATGGCCAGACCTCCCCCCAAACCAGTGGGAAGAGGCCCAAAAGCAAGTACTTTCTCTTCTCTGTATCAAGGCTGTTCAGCATGTCCCAGCAGAGCAAAGGGGGCAAGGTTTTTACTCCAGATTGTTTCTGGTACCTAGAAAAGAAAACACTTGGCACCCTATCCTGGATCTGTGTATTCTCAACACCTCCCTCGTGGTTCCAAAGTTCAAAATGCTTAATCTCCAACAGCTGCTTCCTATGCTAGCCAAGGACTTCTGACTAGCCACCCTGGACTTAAAAGAAGCTTATCTGCATTTCCCCATAAGGGAATCTTGCAGGAAATATCTGTGTTTCAGGGCAGGCTCTATGCACTATCAGTTCTCTACACTTCCCTTTGGCTTATTTACTGCACCCAGGGTATTCACAAAATGCCTAGCTCCAGCCATTGCATATTGCAAGCAGAGAAAATTTCAAATTTACCCATACTTGGATGATTGCCTGATTCAGGCAGACAGTCAGGAATTGCTACTCCAGCACCTGACATTGGTAAAGAGACTTCTAACTTCACTGGGTTACATGGTCAACTAAAAGAAATCACATCTGGTACCCAGCCAACAGATTTTATTCCTGAGAGCAAGCTTGAACACAACTTCCCAGATGGCATTCCTCACTCCAAAAAAACGAATTTATTTGACAAACTACTTCAATCTACTGGTCACCAAAACCCAGCTATCTGCAAGGAAAATACTGCAAGCCCTAGGGTTCATGGCCTCTTGCATTCTACTAATTCCATATGCAAGACTGCGTATGAGGAAACTTCAATGGTATTTAAAAAGTCTGTGGTGTCAACATTCTCAGGACCTGGAAACAATGATTCCTATCATTCCTTGCCTAAGGGCAGAGTTCCTTTGGTGGGCAGAGGCCTGCTACCACAACAAAGGACTCCCTTTCACTCAACCCGCTGCCGCCCAACCCCTAACAACAGATGCATCAGACTATACATAGGGGGCTCACATAGCAGGACAATGCATTCAAAGCAAATGGAGCCCAAAGCAAATGCACCTGCATATCAATCAAAAATAAATGTTAGCTGTACAGAATGCACTGACAGCCTTCAAATGCCTTATTCTTCCAGGGCAACTGTTGATAAAGGCAGACAACACCACAGTTATGTGGTACATAAACAAGCAGGGGGAACTCATTCCTACCCACTCTGCAGGTTAGCCATGGCTCTGTGGAACACAGCCTTGAGCAATCAAGTGCACCTGCAAGCTCAATTCCTGCCAGGTAAACTAAATTCACTGGCAGACAACTTAAGTAGAAATATAATGGACCCATACGAGTAGAAACTGGAACCCAAATCATTCTAGCTTCTGATCCACAGGTGGGGGGCACCAGAGGTGGACCTCTTTGCTTCCCCTCAGAACTATCAATTGAGCAAATATTGCACCAAAACTCCCCACAGCCAAGCATGGAAAGTGGATGCCCTGTCCTTTACATGGGAAAACCTCTCAGTCTATGCCTTTCCCCCTCTGCCCTTCCTCTCGTAGGTTCTACTAAAGATCAAACAGGACAAGCCAAGGACAATCCTGATTGTACTAGACTGGCCACACCATCACTGGTACCCACTTATACGCAGTCTGACAGTACTGCCACCATAGCACCTACCTCAGACCCCCTTCCCTGCTGTTCCAGCAGGAGGGCCAGATTTTGCATCCTCAGGTACAAACCCTGACCCTAGCAGCCTGGCTCATCCCCTGAACTCATCACCAGCAACCCTCAGTAAAAAGGTGCTGGATGTCATCTGTGAGGCAAGGAGGCCTAGTACTAGAAAATCCTATTCAGAAAAGTGGATAAGATACTGTTCCTGGAGCCAGTCTCAAAGAATGGACACAACTGTGCCCAGCTTACCTCATATACTAGATTACTTAACAGAAATGCTCCACTTAGGCCTATCCTTTTCTTCAATTAAGATTCATGCCTCTGCCATCTCAGCTCATTATAATACTGAGCCACCCCTCTTATCTCATCCTCTAGTCAAACAGTTCCTGAGAGGAGCCAAAAATGTAAGACCCCCCCAGGAGAGCTCCCACTCCAGCCTGGGACCTTAACTTTGAATTGGAAAAACTCGCGCTTCCGCCCTTTGAACCTGCTGCCTCAGCAGAGTTAAAATTCCTCTCCTGAAAAACAGGTTTACTTCTAGCCAGCACTTCAGCAAGAAGAGTGTCTGAATTGCAGGCCCTTATGGCCATGGGAGAACCCTTCATTATCTTCCATGCGGACAGGGTTTCCCTCAGAACTAACCCATCATTTATACCCAAGGTGGTGTCTAGTGTGGCTTTCACCCAATCCATTCATTTTCCAACCTTTTTCCCTAATCCTCAGAATAAAGGGGAAAGGATCCTGCACTCCCTGGATGTGCACACACAGCTTAGATTCTATCTGGACAGGACTAAACCTTTCAGAAAAATCTGACCAGCTGCTAGTCAGCTTTGCTACAGGGACAGAGGGCAACGTCATTTCAAAGCAAACCATTTCTAAATGGATAGCACACTGCATCCATTTCTGCTATAAACACCATGGGAAACCTACCCCACAGGGGATCAGAACACATTCCACTAGGGCTGCATCAACCTCTACAGCATTCTCAGGGGAGTCCCTACCAGGGACATCCTGGAAGCTGCAACCTGGAGCTCTGTACACACCTTCACCAAGCATTACCACTTACCTATCTTTTCTAAATCCAGAGCTGGATTTGCCACAGCAGTCTACAGAGCCTGCTTGCCAGCCCTATTGCTTCTTGACTTCCTCCACCCATCCTCAGCTTTGGGAATCAACCCAAATGTGATGACTGCAAGAATGAAACACGAAGAACATAGTACAGTTGTGTACACTTAACATAAATGTAGATGTTTGAGTATATTCACTGTTGCAGTCCTGCTTACCCTCCCTCCAGGCCCTTGACTTTTCTGTACTTCTATCTATTCATTTTTGTTTGGCCATATCTTATAACATTGGTATTTACTTTCTACTAAGGGTGTTCCACACCATGTAATAGCTTCCTATTGTGGGGGCTCCTGACATCTGGGGCAAGAAAAACTGATGTAATAGCATTGGCTGCATGTTTTATACCCCTGACGACCTGACGTCATTGAAGAAGTGACAGCATCCAATGCAGAAATCCCAAGACTCTGGTATTCAGGCCGACTGAGGGCTACCTGCAGGCAGATAAACCAAATGTGATGACTGCAACAGTGAAGACACTTGAACATCTACATTTATGGTAAGTGTACACAACTGTACATTCCTCAGCCCCCCAGTGGATAAAACTTTCTGGTCCAAGATGGTCCCAGCTGATGCTATTGTGGTGGCCGCTGCCACCAAGAAAGAGTTGGTGGAGCAGAGTTCTTCTGTCCACCCTCCTAATCGTGAATCGAGAGCTCTGGACAGATTCAGAAAGTGGGTGTTGGCATCATGTTCCTTTAGCCTGCGAACCTTAAATTATCTTGCCCATTTCACCAGTCTCCAGAGGGACTTGATTAAGGAGCTGTCAACTTCCCTCATGGGGTCCATGTCTGAGGGAGGAATGTAAGGTTGTTTCTCTCAAACTGGCCACCCTTCATTCGATAGCTAATTCGTCCATGAGGCTAAATGTTCTTCGTGTTTCACTGTTGCAGTCATCGCACTTGGGTTATCTGCCTGCAGGTAGCCCTCAGTCGGCCAGAATACCAGAGACTTAGTATTTCTGCATCGGATGCTGTTGCTTCTTCCTTGATGTCAGGTCGTCGGGGTATAAAAACAGGCAGCCAATGCCATTACATCAGTCTTTCTTGCCGAGGAGGAGCCCGAAGCAGTTCGCAAGTGGCAGTTGTCCGCTACCTGAATTTTTCATTTCCGAGTTGAATAATCCTGAAGTCTTCTAAAGTACCCTGTTGGGGATCCTTTTTTTCTTGCTCTAACTGATGTCAGAAAAGGTTAACAATTGTCTTGCCTGTGGAAAGCAAATACCTCACAGAGATTTTCATTCTTACTGCATCACCTGTTGAGGCCCAGACCACGACGTCCCTCACTGTCAGTTTTGTGCCTTGTTTAACACCCAAACCATTCATCATTGGGCTCTCTTTGTCGCTAAATTCTTTCTCTCTCAATCTCTGTATTCTGAAATGGCTTCGGTAAGCCATCCGACTACCGATCTTTCAAAAAAACATAAGGATAAAGACAGAGACAGACCACATAGGTCCCAAACTGCCGACGATGCTTCCGTTAAGTTAGTCACCAGTCCGCCGGTACTCAGTGAGGCGCCTTTGCAGCCCCTAATGCCAGCCTCTATGGATTCGCAGGCCACTACTGAGACCCATTTGGAGTCCGGGATGCCATGAGATGCTTCTTCGACTATGGAACCAGCGGATTTATCTACCTTGGATGGGTCCGGCGCCTCTGTGCAGGCACCTGCTTCTGAGGCAGTTTTTCACTCTACCGATGTTCGAAACAAACAGACGACTCAATTTTTAACCAAAACTACTGAATTTCTTAGGCCCAGAGTACACACTATGCCTAGAAAACTGATGACCAAAGCGCATGCTCAGGCACCCATGCCACAAAAACAAATGCTTAGAATGGCTGAAGATCTACTACGTTGATTAGGGGAAGCCAGCCTTCCCCTGCAAAGAGACAAAGAATCCAATCCCCTTCGGGTTCTACAGACCAGGAGTCCGATGACTCTGACCCTTCTGATTATGAAGACATTCCCTTATCCATCTATGAGGATTCAGATGCAGAAGAATCCATTCCCTCTGCCTCCCCTCCAGAGGATTTTTCTTTTGGTGAAACCTTGCATACTTTGAGAGCATTTCCATTGGGAATGCCAAGACTAACCTTAGTCCAAAAAGAGACTCAGAGAATTTTTAGAGTTGCCTCAGCACAGGCCTTTAGCTATACCCCCTGACCTGGATGTTGTGGATGATGTTTTCATGGAATCCAGTCTTACTCGGGACACTTTACCGCCTGCCCCTAGGAAACCAGATGGGTACTACAGAGTACCTGATACTCAGAAGTTTCTTTTCAAAAATCCTACTGCTGACACAGAGATCATTTCCCAGGGGCCTAAAGGTATTAAGGCTACTACAGCCAAAAATCCCACCCCTTCGGACAGGGATTCCAGAGTTTTGGACAGATGGGGTAAGAAGGTATGTACCTCTGCAACTCTTGCCATCAGGGCATTGAATTGCTAGTTTCACATGCTGAAATCACAGCAACATATTATGGAACCTATTAAAAAAAGTGGTAGCTTTTCCAGATTGTGCAGAAATTAAAAAATTGCAGGAGCTTATGCACTCTGCAAACCAAATTAGTAAGCAGTGGTGCAGAGGTAGCATTTTCACCTCAGAGCAAGAGGTTCTTCCATTCGATTCTCAGCTGGAGCGCCTTGTGTGTGGAGTCTGCATGTCCTCCCTGCGGTCGAGAGGTGTTCAAAAGACATGCGTAAATGAGCGTGCCTTCGTTGAAGGTTGGGTTTCGAGCTGGCACCTCGGCACTGTAAAAGTCTACTGCCAATCATTAGTGGACCGGAGTTCTGCTGTGGCGACCCCTAACCGGGAAAAGCCAAAAGAAAAACAACTTTGCAGTGTGGCTTGGATGCCCTAGAAGTGTCTTGCAGGGCAGCAATCACTGGCTCTGTATTGAGAAGACATGCTTGGCTGAAGGAGCAGACCTTGCCAGATCATGTTAAATCTAAATTACTATAGACGCTCCTTTGAATAAGGACTGTTTGTTTGGCACCAAATCAGAAAAGGTTCTTAAAAAGATAGAAGAAAAAGCTAAATCTATGCAGACTGTTAAAGAATTCCTACACGTGCAACCCCCTAGATTCAGTAGGCATTGCCCTTCGAAACACTGGTCCTTTCCAGCCCCCTCCAGTACTTCCCAAACAAGACCCAGGGGAGACAGGCCACCCAGACTACAGTCTCAGGGTATGCAGAGATCTAAGCAATGAAGTGCCTCCACCCCTAAAGCAGGGAGTGGTAAGCCACCTCCTTATGGAAAAAACTTACAATGACTTCTTCACTCTACTTCCCAGCCCTGCCCAATTTCTTGTGCCCCTAGGAGGAAAACTTGCCCTTCATGCAAAAAACTGGATGTTCATCAATCAGGACCGATGGGTCCTCAGCATTGTTTCCCAGGGGTACAAATTTTATTTCCATTCACTGCCAACCCCAAGTGAGTTTGCAGACCTTCCTCCTAACGAGTGGGCAGAGGCTCAAAACCAAGTACTTTCCCTGCTCAATGTCAGAGCTATTTAGCCTGTTCCAGTAGAACAGAGGGGAAAAGGATTCTACTCCAGACTCTTCCTGGTACCCAGGAAAGAGGGCTGTTGGTGCCCAATCCTGAATCTTTCAATTCTCAACATCTTCCTGGTGGTATCAAAATTCAAGATGCTTACCCTGCAACAGCTTCTCTCTGTTAGCCAAGGATGCCTGGTTAGTCACCCTAGACTTAAAAAAGCCTACCTACACATCCCCATAAGGGAGTCATGCAGGAGGTATTTACATTTCAGGGCAGGGTCTATGCATTATCAGTTCTCTGCACTTCCCTTTGGCTTATCTACTATGCCCAGGGTATTCACAAAATGCCTGGCTCCAGCCATTGCATAATGCAGGCAGAGAAATATCCAAATTTACCTGTACTTGGACGACTGCCTGATTCAGGCGGACAGTCAAGAATTGCTGCTTCAGCACCTGGCATTTGTAAAAAGACTTCTCACTTCATTGGGGTACACCATCAATGAAAAGAAATCATAACTGGTACCCAGTCAAAAGATTGTATTTCTGGGAACAAGCTTGGACACAACTTCCCAGATAGCATTCCTCACTTCAGAAAAACAGGTCTATCTGACAGACTACTTCAAACAAATGGCCACCAGAACCCAGCTGTCTGCAAGAAAAATACTGCAAGCTCTAGGGTTCATGGCTTTGTGTATACTGCTAATTCCATATGCAAGACTGCATTTGAGGAAACTTCAGTGGTACTTAAAAAGTCTTTGGTGCCAACATTCTCAGGACCTGCAAACAGTCATTCCTATCATACCTTGTCTAAGGACAGAGTTCCTTTGGTGGGCAGAAGCTTGCAACCACAACAAGGGACTGGCTTTTACCCAACCCCATGCCACTAGACCCTAACCACAGATGCATCAGACTATGCATGGGGGGCCCACATGGCTGGCAGATGTATTCAGGGCCACTGGAGCCCAAGTCAAATTCATCTGCACATCAAAAAGAGATGCTAGCTGTACAGAATGCCCTGACAGCTTTCAGATATCTACTCTTGCCAGAACAGCTGCTGATAAAAACAGACACCACCACAGTTATGTGGTACATCAACAGGCAGAGGGAAACCCATTTTTACCCACTCTGCAGGTTAACCATGGCACTGTGGAACACGGCCTTGGACATCCAAATCCATCTACTTGCTCATTTCCTGCCAGGCAAACAAAACTCACTGGTAGACGACTTAAGCAGAAATCTCCTAGACCCTGGAGCACAGCGCCTTCAACCTTCTGATTCAGAAATGGGGGGACCCCAGAGGTGGATCTCTTTCCCTCCCCCTACAACCACCAGCTAAGCAAATTCTGCTCCAGGTACCCTCACAGCAGGGCCTGGAAAGTGGATGCCCTATCCTTTAAATGGGAAAACTTCTCAATTTATGCCTTTCCCCCTCTGCCCCTTCTCTCAAGAGTATTCCTCAAGATAAAACAAGACTGGCCAAGGGCAATTCTGATTGCCCTGGACTAGCCACGTCAGCACTGGTACCCACTGCTGCGCAGCCTGACAACGGTGCCACCCTGGCACCTACACCAGACCCCAACCCTGCTTTCTCAGCAGGAGGGACAAATTTTGCATCCACAATTGCAAACCCTAAATCTTGCAGCCTGGTTTATTCCTTAAATACTACACCAGCAACCCAAAACAAACAGGTGCTGGACGTCATCCTTGAAGCCAGAAGGCCCAGTACATGGAAATCCTATGCTGAAAAATGGAAAAGGTATTGTTGTTGTGTTCAGTCTAAAGGAAAGGACACAGCACTGCCCTCCTTACCTCTAATCCTGGATTACCTAGCTAGCAGAACTACTCCACAGAGGCCTATCCTTCTTCTTCATTAAGATCCATGCCTCTGCCATCTCGGCTCATTACAATACTGAGCCACCTATATTCTCTCACCCTCTCATCAAACAGTTCCTGAGAGGGGCAAACAATGTAAGGCCACCAAGGAGAGCACCCACCCCTGCTTGGGACCTTAACTTTGTACTGGGAAAGCTCACACTTCCCCCTCTTGAACCTGCTGCTTCAGCAAAGTTAAAATTCCTCTCTTGGTAAACAGCCTTGCTTCTAGCCATCACTTCAGCTTGAAGAGTGTCTGAGTTACAAGCACTGATGGCTGTGGAACCCTTCAATGTTGTGTAGTCCTATCTCGCAGTAATTCTTGCTGGATGGGTTCGGATATTCTGCTCTGACTCGGCTGATACTAAAGCTCGAGAGCTTTTACTGGCTTGAGGCTAGCCCCTATCCCATAGTGCTTCACGGCAAATCCCCAGATCTTGTTTGCCGCGAAAGCTTCGAGGTTGTTTCTTATTGACTCATTGGCAAAGTAAAACGACTTTTTACTATATTTAGTCCTTTCCTACTTTTTTCTATCCGATATATATATATACCTCAACCCGTATTCCCCCCTTAAGACTGTATGGCCCATTTTAGTTAGAGGGCCTTTCCTCCCTGTGTGTGTGTGAGACTGTTAACTATTTTTTTTTTGTTTGTTTTATCTCCTTCTCTTCTCACTATTATTGTAGTCAATATCTTTACTATTGTTATCTTTTTTGTCTTCGTTTCTAGAAATCTCAAAAGATAAAGATAAGGATCATAAGGATCATCGCCCTTTGGGGTTCAGAAAGTGTGATAGGCATGCACAGAAAATGTCTCTTACAGACAGCCACACCAGTTGTGTATATTGCCTTGGTGAAGCTCATTTTCAGGAACCCTGCACCTTCTTTCACACATTTAGCACTAGAGTTTTAAATGAGAGAAAGAGAAAACTCATTGACTGGGGTCTCATGACCAGTTCCTTCCAGGAACAGCTTGAACTTGGTCAGGCAACTCCAAAATCCTCAGAGAAAATCATCGGCCCCGGGTTTGGAGCCAACAAAAAAGACTAAAGCGTCGGAGCCAAGAAGTTCCGGTTCTGACTCAGCATCATCTTTTTCGGTGCCATCGATTTCATTTGTTCCGAGACAATCTTTGGTACCAAAAATTTTGCCTGAGATCGAGAATGTATCTCCTACATTGAGATTTCCTATTTTCGAGAGAAGGAGGTCTCCTGTCCCCACCAGATCCTCCAGAACCCTATCAGATGAGGACATCGAGAGGGTGTTTAAGAGGTTGCTTTTGGATCCAGCTCTGGCTAGAAAATTAGCCTCTCCAGACCCAAAGGTCTCGGAGCCGACTCCCTTACCGACCACTCTTCCTTCTCTGACTGCTTTGCTCTCGGAGCCTATTACTTCAGGTTCCTCTGTCTTGGCCCTTTCGCTTCTGGGGATTCAACCTGTTTCCACTGAGCCAATTACTCTATCCTCGATTGCTCAGTCTGGAGCCGAGGGTTCTGGGAGCCGATGCTCTCTTGTCGACTCCGAGGGGAACAGTCACCCTGGGTTCTCGTCAGAATTGACCCTCCCTCTCGGAGCCTCGGCTCCCACTTCTTCAGAGCGGTGGGAAGACTTTCAAAGCTATAGAGAAGGCTTTATCCTTTGCCAAAGCCATTCCATTGGAACCTGTGTCCCACCAGCAGCAGGCAGCAACCTCTTCTCCCCTGCCACCCCCACAGCGTAGGGAACCAGAGGCCCAAGTAACCTCCATTGGAGGTGCCCCCTCTTCCAAGACCTCCCCAGATTATCCCACTGGAGAGCTCCCTCGGAAGAGGCTGTGTAAGAGGAAACATGTCTACTCACCTGAATCTGTCACGTCAGACACTGATTTAGAGGAATCAGAAGGGTCCCCTAGATCCCCCTCTGAGGATGTCTTTTTTTCTGACATCTTAGAAATCCTTAGATAGAGGGGTGATTGGAGGACCTCTAACCCTACTGACGATGAATCAGTGTATCTTGAGGCTTTTGGATGTTCTTCATGTTTCACTGTTGCAGTCATTACATTTGGGTAATCTGCTGGCAGGTTGCCCTCAGTCGGTCTGTTTAATAAAGTCTTGGGTCCTGCGTCACTTGCTGTCCCTTCTTCCATGACGTCAGATCGTCAGGGGTATAAAACATGCAGCCGACGCCATTACATCAGTCTTTCTTGCAGCGTGGTGTCCGAAGCAGAAGCAGTTCGCAAGTGCCGGTCGGCCGACTCCAGAAATTTTAATTTTCGAGTTTCAGACCCGAAGTCTTCAACTAAAAGCTAAGTACCCTGTTGGGGAAACTTTTTCTTGCTCCTTACTGATGTCAGTAAAAGTTAATAATTGTATTACTTGTGGGAAGCAAATACCTCATAATGATTTTCATTTGTACTGTATTTCTTGCCTAGGCCCTGACCACGATGTGCCTTGCTGTCGGTTTTGTGCTAAATTTAATCAACGCACTATTAAACATCGGTATATTTTTGCTTCAAAATATTTTGGCTCAAAATTTAACTATCCAAAAATGTCATTGGTTAGCAATCCGACTACCGGAATACCTAAAAAACGCAAAGAAAAAGACAGAGACAGACTGTCGAGGTCCAAAACCAACAACGAAGCTTCTCCTAAGCCAGTTGCCGGTTCACCGGTACTCAGTGAGGCACTTTCGCAGCCCCTGATACCCGCTACTTTTGATTCACAGGCCTCTACTGAGACCCATTCGGAGTCCGGTATGCTGCGAGATACTTTTAAGTATTGAACCCGCGGATGTCTCTACCTTAGATGGGTCCGGAGCCGCTGAGCAGGCTTCTGAGTGTGTTTTCAGATCTTAAGATTTGTATATTAAACTGACGCCATTTTCAAAACTAAGGCCAAAATCTACTTCTGTGACAACGCTTGGGCCACGTGTACAGGCCCCAATGCCTATAAAACAAATGATCAAAATTGCTGAGGATTTAATTACCTTGATCAGGGGTACCCATCCCCCTCCTGCTAAGAGACCTAGGCAAGGCACTGACTATGAATCTTCAGATCAGGTTTCTATTTCTTCTGATTCATCATCTGATCAGGAATTATCTATTCCCACTTAGGAGGACTGTGATGCAGAGTATTCCATCCCTTCTGATTCTCCTCCTGAGGATTTTTCTTTTGGAGAAACTTTGCATACCTTAAGGGAACACTTTCACTGGGAGAGTCAGGATTTTTCAGAATCTAAAGAGACTTAGGGATTTCCTTCTTCTTCCTCAGCATAGGCCTTTGGCTATACCTCCTGTTCTAGACATTGTTGATGTTTTCTCAGAATCCAGTGTGAGATTCCCTACCTCCGGCTCCTAGTAAGCCAGACAGATATTACAGGGTTCCTGACTCCTACAAATTCCTCTTTAAAAACCCTACTGCTGACCCTGAAACCATTTCTCAGGTTCCCAAGAGTGTTAAGGCTTCTACTGCTAAAAATCCTACCCCTTCTGATAGAGATTCCAGGGCGCTGGATAGATGGGGTAAGAATGTTTACACGTCTGCAACCTTGGCAATCAGGGCTTAAAACTGTCAATTTCATATGCTTAAATATCAACAGCATGTCATGGGCTTACTTAAACAGAAAATGATGTTGATTTCTGACTGTGTGGAAAATAGAGTTGCAGGATTTATTGCATTCAGCTGAACAAGTTAGAAAACATACTTTGCAATGTGGTTTTTATTCCTTGGAGGCCTCTTGCAGGGCTGCTATAACTGGATCTGTGATAAGAATGCATGCTTGGTTCAAGGAGCAAAATCTGACTGACCATATCAAAGCAAAATTGTTGGATGCTCCTTTACAACAAGACAGGCTATTTGGTAATAAGGCAGAAGAAGTTTTGAAAAAGATGGAAGATAAAGCTAAATCTATGCAAACTGTAAAAGATTTCCTACAAGTGTAGCCACCCAGGTTCAGTAGGCACTGGCCTACTAAGAACTGGTCCTTTCCAGTACCCACCAGAGTCACTCCGGTCAAACCCAGACATTACAAAGGCTCCAGGTTTCAGTCACAAGGAACTTATAGAGCAAAGCAATGGGGTGCCTCCACCTCCAAATCTGGAAGTAACAAGGCACCTTCCTATGTTAAACAGTCTCAATGACTTTCCACTGCAATCACCAAGCACTTATCTTTTGGCCGCCCCTTTGGGGGGAAAACTGGCACTTCATGCATGAAACTGGCAACTGATTACCCAGAACAAGTGGGTTTTAAATATAGTATCCCAGGGATACAGATTTCATTTCCACATGTTGCTAATCCCAAACGGATGGCCACATCTGCCTCCAAATCAATGGGCAGAGGCCCAGAAACAAGTTATGTCCCTCATGAATATGGGGGCTATTCAACCAATACCAGAAAAGGAAAAGTGGCAAGGTTTTTATTCAAGACTTTTCCTGGTACCCGGAAAAGACACATCATAGCGTCCAATTCTGGACTTATCCATTCTAAATACATTTCTGGGCATTCCAAAATTCAAGATGCTGACTCTACAACAGTTACTACCTATGCTAGGCAAGGATGCCTGGTTGTTATCTAGACTTAAAAGAGGCTTACCTGCATATCCCAATCAGGGAATCTTGCAGAAGATACTGCCACTTCAAAGCAGGCTATTTGCATTACCAGTTCTGTGCACTGCCCTTTGGCTTATCTACTGCGCCCAGGGTCTTCACAAAGTGCCTGATACCAATAATTGCATTTTGCAGGCAAAGAAATATTCAGATTTATCTATACCTGTATGATTGTCTAGTTCAGGCAGAAAACAAGGACACTCTTCTAAAACATCTGGCGTTTGTAAAAATACTTCTAACTTGTCTAGGGTACACCATAAAAGAAAAGAAATCACAACTGGTACCCTCTCAAATAATTACATTCCTGGGTGCAAGCTTGAATGCAACTGCCTAGATGACTTACCTTACGCCAGAAAAACAAATTCAATTGATGACTTACTTCAAACAGGTGGCCAGAAAAATCCAGCTGTCTGCAAGACATATTCTGCAGGCCTTGGGGTTCATGACTTCCTGCATTCTAATAATTCCATATGCAAGACTGCATATGAGGAAACTTCAATGGTACCTAAAAAGCTTATGGAGTCAACATTGTCACAGCCTGGAAACAATGATTCCTATCATTCCTTGCCTGCGGCAAGAGTTCCTATGGTGGGCAGAGGCCTGCCACCAAAACAAGGGACTGTCATTCATTCCACCCCCTGCCGCCCAAACTCTGACTACAGACTCATCAGATTATGCTTGGGGGGGGGGCACATCTGGCAGAGAAATGCATTCAGGACCAATGGAGCCCAAATCAAATGCATCTACATGTCTACCAGAAAGAGATGCTAGCTGTACAGAATGCTCTGGCAGCCTTCAAGGACTATCTTCATCCAGGACAACTACTGATAAGAACAGACAACACCACAGTCATGTGGTACATAAGCAGGGGGGTACCCATTCCTACCCCCTTTGCAGACTAGAAATTGCATTGTGGAATACAGCCTTGACTTATCAAATACATCTACAAGCTCAATTCCTGCCAGGAAAGCAGAATACTGTGGCAGACGAACTAAGCAGAAATCTTATGGACCCACAAATCTTCAGCATGTGAATACACAAATGGGGGAGCCCAGACAGATCTTCATGCCTCACCCCAAAACTATAATTTGGACAAATTCTGCACAAGAATTCATCACAAAAAAGCTTGGAAAATGGATGCTCTATTCTTCAACTGGAAAAACCTATCAGTCTATGCCTTTCCCCCTCTGCCTTTGCTCTCCAAGGTCTTACTAAAAGTCAGACAGAAAAAAACAAAAATTATTCTGATTGCTCCAAACTGGCCTCACCAACACTGGTACCCGCTCCTAAGCAGTATGTCGCACCTTTCTCCGTGGTACCTGCCTCAGACACCTTACCTACTGTTTCAGCAGAACTATAAAATTCTGCACACTCAGCTTCAAACTCTGAATCTTGCAGCATGGCTAATCAATTAATTTCACCAGTTACATCTCTCAGCAAACCTGTGATGGATGTCATTTTGGAGGCTAGAAGGCCTAGTACTAGAAAATCTTATGCTGACAAATGAAGATTCTGTGCCTGGAACCAAGCACAAGGAATAAGCACAGCAATGCCCAATATTTCTCAGATTCTGCAATATTTAACTGAGTTGCTTCACAAGGGCCTATCTTTTTCTTCCATAAAAATCCATGCCTCTGCCATTTCAGCTCATTACAACACAGAGCCCTCCCCTCTTTTCTCATCCTCTGCTAAAGCAGTACCTCAGAGGGGCCAAAATTTTAAGACCTCCCAGGAGAGCACCAACCCCTGCATGGGACCTCAATTTTGTTTTGGAAAAACTCACTCTACCTCCTTCTGAGCCAGCTGCTACTGCAGACCTAAAGTTTCTCTCTTAGAAAACAGCTTTTCTTTTAGTAGTCACTTCAGCTAGAAGGATTTCAGAACTACAGGCTCTTATGGCAGTGGAGCCTTTTATTATTTTTTACCCAGACAGGGTGGCTCTCAGGACCAATCCATCCTTTATGCCTAAAGTGGTATCTAGTGTGACTCTTAATCAGACCATTCATCTGCCAACCTATTTCCCAAATCCACAGAACAAGGGTGAGCGGATTCTGCATTCATTGGATGTACACAGACAACTAAGATTCTACTTAAACAGGACAAAATCTCTAAGAAAATCTGAACAATTACTGGTGGCATTTGCTGCAGGGGCAGAGGGAAAGGCTATTTCAAAGCAGACTATTTCAAAATGGATAAGCCATTGTATTCGTTTCTGCTACATGCACCATGGTAAACCTGTCCCCAGGGGGATCAGATCTCATTCCACCAGGGCTGCATCTACTTTTGCAGCCTTTCTCAGAGGGGTTCCTACCAGAGACATTCTGGAAGCTGCTACCTGGAGCTCATTTCATACGTTCACCAAACATTACCATTTACTTCTCTTCTCTAAATCCAGAGCAGGCTTTGCCACTGCTGTCCTGCAGGGCCTTATAGCTACTCCTAATGCTGTATAATTCCATCCTCCCAATCATAGCTTTGGGATTCTACCCAAATGTAATGACTGCAACAGTGAAACACGAAGAACATAGTACAGTTGTGTACACTTACCATAAATGTAGATGTTCGAGTGTATTCACTGTTGCAGTCCTGGTTACCCACACTCCAGCCCTCTGTTTTTCTATTACTATACATCTCCTTTCTTTTACTATGTTTAAAAGCCTTTTTGGTGCATTTGCTTTTGTTTGGAGATATATTTTTTGTTTTAAATTTTATATATATATATATATATATATATATATATATATATATGTGTGTGTATATATAGATATATATATATATATATATATATATATATATATATATATATATATATATATATATATATATATATATAGATAGATAGATATATTTTTTGCTTCCCATTTCGGGGGCATCTGACATCTGGGGCAAGAAAAACTGATGTAATGGCATCGGCTGCATGTTTTGTACCCCTGATGACCTGACGTCATGGAAGAAGGGACAGCAACCGACACAGGACCCAAGACTTCATTAATCAGGCCGACTGAGGGCAACCTGCCAGCAGATTATCCAGATGTAATGACTGCAACAGTGAATACACTCGAACATCTACATTTATGGTAAGTGTACACAACTGTAGTTTCCCAACCTTCCACCTAATGGGTGACGCCGCCTTATGACCAACTTTTGGGGGGTCATATCGCGGAAAGCATGGACCTCTCCAGATTCAGTGGAAGCCAGCCCGAGGAGGCCAAACAAATTTATGACAGCACCTGAGGACAAGTCCTTCCTTAGTAAGGGAGTTCCAGTTGATGCTATTGTGGTAGCAGCGGCCACCAAGAAGGAGTTATCTGAGACGTCTTCTAATATCCATCCTCCTAACAAGGAGTCCAGGATGATGGATAGGTACGGGAAGCGTACTTTTTCTTCAGCGGCATTTACATTAAGATCACTGAATTACCTGACTCATTTTACTCGTCTTAAGAGGAATCTCCTGAAAGAGTTAGGAGACACCTTCCAGAGTTCAGTAGCTCCGGGTTCCATGGATAAGGTTTCTACGCAGCTCTCCACCCTTACTTCCATAACTAGCTCCTCCATGAGGCTGATCTCATATGCGGCAAATGGAGCAAGTAGGGCAGCCACAGCAGGAATATCCCTCAGTAGACATTCATGGATGCGTCTTTGTGATTTTATGGAATCCTTCAAGTCTTCCTTCACTAATGTTCCCTTTGATGGTTCATCTCTTTTTGAACCCCAAGTGAAAGAGACTTTGACTAGGTGTGAGCAGGAAGGGAAAACCTTATCTGCTGTCGGAGTCCGTTTCTCTCTCCCATCCAGACCTTATCCCAAGGGTAATACAGGAGGGAAAATGTGGTTCCGCAAATCCCAAAAAGGTTTCCCTCAGGCAAAAGGTCAACCCTCCCCCGAGACAGAGGGAGAGGATGTAATGGAAGACGCCGCCCTCATGGCAGAGGAGGTCCGCAACATCAGGGAGACAGAGAAGCTTTCTCTGATCATCCCTTCCATCGACCCTGAAGGGTTGCCCGACTGTCCTTCTCTGGAGGCAGTCGGAGGTTGTATATCGCTGTACCCAAGCACCTATCACTCAAGTTCATTGAGTACACACAATAATATGCAGAGGTTATCTGTTTCCCTTTATTTCCGAACCCCCAACAAACCTGTCTCTACAAGACGTACCACCCATCCAACTAGACTGTGCAACATCAGAGGTCATCTCGTTGCTGCAAAAGAGAGCCATCCAAGAAGTCCCTGCAGAGCAAGTAGGATCCGGAATTTACTCTCGATTCTTTTTAGTTCCAAAAAAGACAGGTGACTGAGATCAATTCTAGATCTCAGCAGGCTCAACAAGCATGTAAGGAAATCGAAGTTCCGAATGGTCACTCTGCAGTCGATATTTCCCTTTATCGGGAAAGACAACTGGAAGTGCCTAGACGACTGGCTCTTCACTGCTGCCACCAAGCATCAACTCATAAGGACCAGGGACGAGACTCTATCCTTGTGCTCCCAGGCATCACTGTCAACTTACAAAAGTCAGTCTTATCTCCCTCGCAGCACATTGTATATTTTGGCTCAGAAATGGACACAACCACCATGTCAGTAAGGCTAACACAGGAAAGAGTGGAATTTCTACGCAGTCAGGTCAGATCCTTGCTAAACAAACAAAGAGTCCAGGCCAAAGTAGTCCTTCAAGTCCTAGGGAGTATGGCATCCACCATCCTATTAGTTCCTCTTGTTCGCCTACACATGAGGATTCTCCAATGGCTGCTATTTGCACAATGGTCGATGCAAGACCTTCCATTGTCTCACCAGATATTGATAACAAACGCATGCAGAAAGGATCTGACATGGTGGTTACACGCAAAACAACTTATCCTAGGTCGTCCACTTGTTCCTCTCCAAGAGAAAGCAGTTTTGACCACGGATGCTTCCCAGATAGGGGGGCATTATCTGGGAATGACAGTCCAAGGTATTTGACAGAACCACAAGAACCACTTGCACATCAGTGTTCTGGAGATGAGAGCGGTGCTGTATGCACTGCAAGCACTTCACAGATCCCTTCCCACCGAGACAATTGTGATTCAGTCAAACAGCATGTCTGTCGTGAGGTACATAAACAATCAAGGGGGAACCAAGTCTTACCCGCTTTGCCGAGAGGCCTTAAGAGTTTGGAAATGGATGATGGATACTCAGTATTTCCTGATAGCAATGCGTATCTTGGGGAAATCCAACGTAATAGCAGACAACATCAGCCAAGCAATTCTGAT
The DNA here is from genome assembly GCF_019279795.1 of Protopterus annectens. Taxonomy (NCBI): domain Eukaryota; kingdom Metazoa; phylum Chordata; order Ceratodontiformes; family Protopteridae; genus Protopterus; species Protopterus annectens. The sequence continues at coordinate 872,899,242 of NC_056741.1, read as the reverse complement.
GCCTCACGAGTGGTCCCTGAATCCAATGGTTGTGAAAGAGTTCTTTCATAGATGGGGCCAGCCTTGCTGCGATCTATTTGCCACTCACCTGAACACCAAATGCAGCAGCTACTTTGCCCTCATTCCTCATCTGGGGATGTCACCCAGGGATGCTCTAGTTCACTATTGGCCACCGGGACTTCTTTATGCCTTTCTTCCTTTCCCACTCATCCCCAAAGTAATACAGAAAGCAAGACAGTTGAGAAGTTCCTTGATCCTCATTTCTCCTTACTGGCCTCAACAAGTTTGGTTTTCCTTCCTGTGGCCCAACCTCTTGGAGGAACCATGGATGTTAATTGTGTTACACTTGGAGTTCCCCAGTCGGCCTGAGTTCCAAAGTCTTGGTCCGGCATCGGTTGCTATCGCCTCCTCCCTGACGTCAGTACGACAGGGGTATATAAGATGCAGCTGACGCCATTTTCTTCAGTCTTTCTTGCCGCACGGTGCCCGAAGTAAAAGCAGTTCGCAAGTGCCGGTCGGCCGACTCCTGAGATTTTCATTCCGAATCCAGAACCGAAGTCTTCTACAAAGCTAAGTACCCCGTTGGGGTAACTTTTTATTGCCTCAGACCGATGTCAGAAAAAGTTAATAACTGTATTTTTGCCCGACATTATTTTGGCAGAAAATTAAATTATACCATGCCGTTGGAACTTCCGATGACCGGAATACATAAAAAGCGCAAAGACAAGGACAGGCATCCGAGGCCCAAAACTGATGAGGCCTCTTCTAGGCCGGTCGCCGGTTCTCCAGTTTTCAGCGAAGCGCCTTCGCAGCCCCTGACGACCGCTTCTGCAGAACCACAGGCCGCCTCCGACTCCCACGTGGAGCTGGCTGGGTCTTCGGACGCACAAATTTTTCTGTCTACCGAAACTAACCCTTCACAGGGAACCGAAGTAGCTGAGCAATCCACAGCTTCAGAGGGTGTTTTCAGACCTACTCAGTTAAGCATTAAACCCTCTGCTAAGTCTAAGCCTCCCTTAAAAACAAAGAAACAAATACAGCATTCTCCAGGGCAGGCCTCCATGCCTAAGAAACAAATGCTCAAAATGGCCGAAGACCTAACCACCCTGATCAGGGGGTCCCATCCCCCTCCTGATAAAAGGCCCAGACAGGATGCAGACTATGACTCATCCGACCAGGTGTCCATTTCTTCAGATTCATCCTCAGACCTAGGATATTCTTTACCCCCTTATGAGGATTCTGATGCTGAGGAATCAATTCCATCAGCATCTCCGCCTGAGGAGTACTCCTTTGGGGAAACCTTACATACCATGAGGAGGGAGCATTTCCATTGGGAAGGCCAGGATTACTCAGAATCCAAGAAAAGGCTCAGAGACTTCCTTTTATTACCTCAACACAGACCCCTTGCTATTCTGCCAGTGTTAGATATTGTGGATGATGTGTATACTGAATCCAGCTTAAATCCTGACTCCTTACCTCCAGCCCCAGTTAAACCTGACAGATATTACAGAGTCACTGACTCACACAAATTTCTGTATAAAAGCCATGTTGCTGACCCTGAAACTATTTCTCAGGGACCCAAAGGGATTAAGGCCTCATCAGCAAAAAACCCAATTCCCTCTGACAGAGATTCCAGAGCATTAGACAGATGGGGAAAGAAAGTATATACGTCTGCAACTTTAGCAATGAGAGCCTTAAATTGCCAGTTTCACATGCTAAAATATCAGCAATTTTTGATGTCTCAGTTGAAACGAAAAATGCTTCCAGATTCAGATCCTCCTAATTTTAAAGAAATGCAGGATTTATTGCATGCAGCTGAACAAGTGAGAAAACATACTTTGCAATGTGGTTTTGATTCTTTAGAGGTCTCCTGTAGAGCAGCAGTTACAGGCTCTGTCATTAGAAGACATGCTTTGTTAAAAGAACATACGTTACCAGATCATGTTAAAGCAAAATTATTGGATACACCTTTGCAGCGGGATGTTTTATTTGGAGTTAAGGCAGAAGAGGTATTAAAGAAGATGGAGGATAAGGCAAAATCTATGCAAACGGTGAAGGATTTCTTACAGGTTTAGCCTCCTCGATTTAGCAGAAATTGGCCAACAAATAATTGGTCCTTTCCAGTGACAGACAGACCTCAAAGGGGCAGATACAGACGTACAAGAGGTAGACGTCAACCAGGCCTCGACAATGGGGTGCACCAGGCCAGAAAGAAGAGGAAGACAGGCCCCAACCATATAAAAAGCAGCCTCAATGACTTCCCACTACAGCTGCCAAACAGCTCTCTCTTGGCAGCCCCCTTAGGAGGAAAACTGGCACTTTTTTATCACAATTGGCATTGGATCACCAAAGACAAATGGGTTCTCAACATTGTATCTGAAGGTTACAGGTTCCACTTCCACACTCTGCCAAGGTTAAAAGGAATGCCAAATCTGCCGCCAAATCAATGGGCAGATGCTCAAAAACAAATTACAGCACTCATGGACATGAGAGCTATTCAAAAGGTACCACCACAGGAGCAAGGACAAGGATTTTACTCAAGACTCTTTCTGATTCCCAGAAAGGACAAAGCCTGGAGACCCATTCTGGATCTTTCTTCTCTAAACACTTACCTGGATGTTCCAAAATTCAAAATGTTGACACTACAGCAGCTACTTCCCATGCTGGGCAAGAAAGCTTGGCTAGTGATCTTGGACCTCAAGGAGGCATACCTGCATGTTCCTATCAGACAAAACTGCAGAAGATACCACAGATTCATAGCTGGTTCAATGCACTATCAATTCTCTGCACTGCCCTTTGGCTTATCCACTGCGCCCAGGGTCTTCACAAAGTGCCTGGCACCAGTAATTGCATTTTGCAGAAAGAAAGGAATTAAAATTTATCCGCACCTGGACAACTGCCTGTTTCAAGCAGAGAGCAAAGACATTCTTCTAAAGCATCTGGCGTTCGTAAAAAAGTTATTAAATTGCCTGGGGTACACAGTAAACGAAAAGAAATCAAAACTAGTGCCCTCACAAGAGATAATATTCCTGGGTGCCAGCTTGAACACAATGGCCCAGATGGCTTATCTCACGCCAGACAAGCAAGGACAACTGACTCAATACTTTCATTTGATGGCAACAAAGACCCAACTCCCTGCAAGAAAAATTCTGCAGGCCTTGGGTTACATGGCATCTTGCATACTACTAATTCCATATGCCAGACTGCATATGAGGAAATTACAATGGTACCTAAAGAGTGTATGGTCTCAACACTGTCAAAGTTTGGAAACAGTTATACCACTAATCCCTTGCCTTCAACAGGAGTTTCGATGGTGGGCTCAAGCTTGTCATCTCAACAAGGGACAGCCTTTTACTCAACCCACAGCCAGGCAAACACTGACAACAGATGCATCGGATTATGCATGGGGAGCCCACATGGCAGGAAAATGTATTCAGGGCGAGTGGCCTGTAGAACAAAGGCATCTTCAAATCAATCAAAAAGAGATGCTAGCTGTACAAAATGCCCTTATAGCTTTCAAGGACCTGCTGCATCCAGGACAACTGTTACTAAAGACAGACAACACCACAGTTATGTGGTACATAAACAAGCAAGGGGGCACACACTCCTACCCCCTCTGCAGACAAGCCATGACCTTGTGGAACACAGCTCTAGACTACCAAGTTCATCTGCAAGCACAATTCCTGCCAGGAGAGAAAAACATACTGGCAGACAACTTAAGCAGAAACGTCATGGATCCCCACGAATGGGAATTGAATCCACAAATATTCAGAATGATAACACAGAAATGGTGGAGCCCAGACATAGATCTGTTTGCATCCCCAATGAACTGCCAGCTACAGAAATTCTGCACAAGGAGTTACCATCCACAAGCATGGAAAGTGGATGCCCTCTCATTCAGCTGGAAAAACCTACAAGTATACGCTTTCCCACCTCTACCTCTCCTTCCAAAGGTACTCATAAAAGCCAGGCAAGAAGAGCCAAAGATGATCCTGATTGCACCAGACTGGCCACGCCAGCACTGGTACCCAATCTTAAAGAACTTAGCACAAGAACCACCCTGGATTTTGCCTCAAATCCCACATCTGCTGACTCAGCACAACAGTCAGATACTTCACAGCCAGCTAAAGATCTTAAACCTAGCTGCATGGAAAATTCCTTAGTCAAGCAAGCAATGCCTCTCTCCAAAGCTGTTATGGATGTCATTCTGGAGGCCAGAAGGCCTAGTACCAGGAAAGCCTATTCGGATAAATGGAAGAGATTCTGTGCCTGGAACCAGGCTCACAGCCTTGACTCTCTTGTCCCAAACATTCCTCAGATACTACAATATTTAACTGAGATGCTGGACAAGGGCCTCTCCTTTCCATCCATCAAGATCCATGTCTCTGCCATTTCTGCTCATTACAACACGGATCCACCAATTTTCTCTAATCCCTTGCTAAAACAGTACCTCAGAGGGGCTAAAAACATAAGACCGCCCCGTAGAGCACCTACTCCAACTTGGGACCTCAACTTTGTTTTGGAAAAATTAACTTTACCTCCTTTTGAGCCAGCTAACACAGCAGAATTAAAATATATTTCTTGGAAAACTGCTCTGCTACTGGCAATAACATCAGCACGAAGAGTTTCAATATTACAGGCACTAATGGCAGTGGAACCTTTCTTCATTTTCCACCAGGACAGGGTATCTTTAAGAACTAACCCTACGTTTATGCCAAAGGTGGTATCAAGTGTGGCTCTAAACCAAACTATTTACTTGCCAACTTTTTATCCAAAACCACAGAATAAAGGGGAGAGACTACTGCATTCGTTGGACATTCACAGGCAGTTACGCTTCTACTTGGACAAAACCAAAGCTTTCAGAAAATCTGAGCAATTATTGGTAGCATATGCTGCAGGAGCACAGGGAAAAGCCGTTTCAAAACAGACTATTTCAAAATGGATAGGACATTGCATACATTTCTGCTATACACACCATGGGAAACCTGTACCTAGCAGCATTAGATCTCACTCCACCACGGCAACAGCCACTTCAACTGCCTACCTCAGAGGAGTACCTACCAAGGATATTTTGGAAGCAGCAACATGGAGTTCTGTGCATACCTTCACCAAGCATTACCATTTGCCTTTATACTCCAAATCCAGAGCTGACTTCGCCACTGCTGTGCTGCAGGGCCTTATAGCCACCCCTAATGCCTTATAGAACCAGCCACCCTACCTCAGCTTTGGGATTCCACCTAAGTGTAATGACTGCAGCAGTGTCACACGATGAACATAGTACAGTTTTGTACCTACCATAAATGTAGATGTTCGAGTGTAAACACTGCTGCAGTCCAGGTTACCCTCCCTCCTTCCCCTCTTACTTGCTGGTACGTATCTATGTCTTCTACCCTTTACTACCTGTGGGGAGTATTTGCTGGTAACTGAAAGTTGTTGTTTAATTTTCTTATGTATACTTTACTAGCAATTTGAATTGCCTACCTATTTGGGGGCACCTGACATCTGGGGCAAGAAAAACTGAAGAAAATGGCATCGGCTGCATCTTATATACCCCTGTCGCACTGCCGTCAGGGAGGAGGCGTCAGCAACCGATGCCGGACCAAGACTTTGGAACTCAGGCCGACTGGGGAACCGCCTGACGGCAGGATAACCCCAAGTGTAATGACTGCAGCAGTGTTTACACTCGAACATCTACATATATGGTAGGTACAAAACTGTACTATTCTGAACCCATCTCCAGATCTCCTGATTCATCAATCGGGACAGTTCCACCCCTCCATCCACACCCTCAAATTGAGAGCATGGCTGCTCCAGTTCCATGAATAGCCAGGTGTATTCCTCTATCCCCTATGGTCAAACACATTCTAATTTCACCCCATAAACCTTCTACTCAGAAACTATATTCTAGCAGATGGAAAGGTTTTCCCTTTGGGCTACGAATCGGGGCTTAGATCCATATCCAGCTCCTTTAGAATCCATTTTATCCTTCCTAGCAACAATTTTTCATGAAGGACCGGCAGCCACTACAGTTAGAGTTCAGTTAGCTGCTATTTCCAATTTCCTCTTTGGTTTCATGGGAAATCCAATCATGCAGCAGTCCTTGTGTATAACTTTCCTAAAAGGAGATGATGTCCTTCAAGAATGCAACTGCAGTCATAACATATGGGTTGTCCTGCCTCAGGCAGCCCTCGGTCGGCCGGATTCCAAAGTCTGGGTCCGACGTCGGCTGATGTCGCATTTCTCTCCGACGTCAGAGCGGCAGGAGTACATAAGCATCAGCCGACACCATCTTCTTCAGTCTTTCTTGCCGCGCGGTGCCCGAAGCAGAAGCAGTTCGCAAGTGCCGGTCGGTCAGCTCCTGTATTCTTCGATCCGAAGTCATCAAAAAAGCTAAGTACCCCGTTGGGGACATTTTCTTGCCTCAGCCGATGTCAGAAATTACTGAAAAAGTTAATAATTGTTTGTCTTGTGGTAAACAAATACCTCATAAGGATTTCCATTCTTACTGCCTTCCTTGCCTTGGCCCAGACCACAACGTCTCGGCCTGTGCCGCCTGTGCTCGCTTCAATAAGCGCACTCTCAGGCGCCGGGCGGAGTTCGCTGAAGACTTTTTCGGCGAAAAATACGATTACAAGATGCCGTCCAAATTATCGACATCGCAAACTCCTAAAAAATGTAAAGACCGGGATCGTCATTCTCGGCCCGCGTCTTCCACCGACACCACGCCAAAATTTACCGCGAGTGCCCCGGTTCCCTCTGAGGCGGTTATTTCACCGCTCCGAACCGAAGACACCGCATTACCGATACCTCCGATACCGGAGACCACACCGACGCCAGTTATTGATTTTCCTCCGGATACTGTAACCAAGGAAATGCCCGAGACCATTGCTGTGGATAAGGTAACTCCTGCACGTGGAGCTGCTAGGCCTCCCATGTCCATGTCTATCAAGGCCTATACACGTGCTAAGGCAGCCAGCAAGACTAAGCACCTTACTGCAAAAGCCTTACCTCAGCCTACTCTTGAGACACAAATCATGACTATGGCAGCAGACTTAATCTCCATGATCAGAGGTTCCCAGGCCCATCCTGAGAGAGGATCCCAGCCTCCTCCTGATAAGAAGCCCAGGGTTGAGCCCACTGACCCTCTCCCTTCAGATGAAGATTTTGAGGCCTCTGGCCACTCCGATAGCCAGGAAGAGCCTTTCCAGGCCTACGAGGACTCAGATGCAGAGGACTCCATCCCCTCGGCCTCCCCTCCTGAGGATATTTCTTTTGGGGAAGTTCTGCATTCCATGAGGGAACATTTTAAGTGGCAAGGCCAGGAATTTTCTGATTCCAGAAAGCGCCTTGCCTTCCTTAAAAAGCCCCAGCACAGGCCCTTAGCTATACCTCCTGTGCTTGATGTTTTGGATGATTTATATTCTGACTCCAGTGTTACCCCTGATACTCTCCCTCCTGCTCCTGCCAAGCCGGACAGATACTATAGAGTTCCTGAAACACATTCTCATTTCTTTAGGGCCCATGCTGTTGATTTAGAAACTATTTCATAGGGGCCGAAAGGAGTTTCAGCTACCACCTCCAAAAATCCTTTGCCTTCCAACAGGGAAGCTAGGTCATTAGAGAGATGGGGGAAGAAGGTTTACACCTCCACTACTTTATCTATGAGAGCTCTCAATTGTCTCTGTCATATGTTTCAATATCTGGATTTCCTGTTAGATGATTTACAGAAAACTTTGGCCTCTCCTGATCCTTTAGATAGGAAGTCTTTGCAGGAGGCTGTACACAACTCTCAGCAAGTTAGCAATCACTTCCTTCAGTGTGGATATGATGCATTGGAAGCTTCATGTAGGGCAGCTATGACAGGGGCGGTCATTCGCAGACATGCATGGTTAAAAGAACAACCTCTACCAGATCATGTTAAGGCAAAACTTCTTGATGCACCCTTGGAAAAGAACAAGCTTTTTGGTGCTAATGCTAAAGATGTATTAAAGACCATTGAGGAAAAAGCCAAGTCAGTTCAGACGGTCAAAGATTTCCTCCAGGTTCAGCCACCCAGGTTCAGCAGGAATTGGCCTTCAAAAAACTGGTCCTTTCCTAATACTGAAAGATTTCAAAGGGGCAAAAGCAGGCGTGACCGAGGAAGAGGACAATACAAAGGTTCCTACAGGGGACGACAATGGCAACCAGCAAACCAAAGAAGTGGCACAGGGGCTTCTCCTGCCCCACAGGGACAATCCCAATGATTTTCCTCTACTTCCGCTAACCAAAGCGCAAACAGAAGCTCCCTTGGGCGGAAAATTATCTCTGTTTTCAGACAATTGGCACAGATTGACAAAGGACAAATGGATTTTGGACATTATAGACCAAGGCTACAGGTTCCACTTTCATACCTTACCAAGGAAACAAGGCATGCCAAACCTACCGCAAAACCAAAGGGCAGAGGCTTTCAAGCAAATTTCTCTGCTAGCTCAGATCAATGCAATAGAAAAAGTTCCACAACAAGAACAAGGCCAGGGGTTTTACTCAAGACTGTTCCTTGTTCCAAGAAAAGAAACACAATGGAGACCAATACTGGATTTGTCCGCATTAAACACCTTTCTCATAGTACCAAAGTTCAAAATGCTGACCTTACAGCAACTCCTTCCCATGCTGGGCAAGGGGTCTTGGCTGATTACTCTGGACCTCAAGGAGGCATACCTGCATGTCCCTATCAGACACAGCTGCAGAAGATACCTCAGATTTCTTGTAGGGCCAGAGCATTATCAATTCTCAGCATTGCCGTTTGGCTTATCTACTGCGCCCAGAGTGTTTACAAAATGCCTGGCTTCAGTAATTGCTCATTGCAGGCTCCAGGGGATCCAAATTTACCCGTACCTGGACGACTGCCTCATACAAGCGGATGACAAACTGATTTTGACAAAAAACTTGGATTATGTCATTCAATTGCTACAAGCTCGGGGATACACAGTCACCTTCCAAAAGTCAAGACTGCAGCCATCCCAGCAAATTACTTTCTTAGGAGCCAATTTAGACACAACCTGTCAAATGGCTTACCTGACAGAAGACAAGCAAAAGAAGTTAACTCATTATTTCAAAGGTTTGGTAAAGCTCACCCAGATGACTGCAAGGAGATTCCTACAGGCCCTGGGTTACATGGCATCATGCATTCTCCTGGTTCCATTAGCAAGACTACACATGAGAAAGCTTCAATGGTACCTAAAAAGTTTATGGTCTCAACACAGCAGCAACCTAGAGACAACCATACCGCTTATTCCATGCCTGCAAAAGGAATTTCTATGGTGGGCCTCGGTAAGCCAGGCAAACACAGGAATGTCATTCAAAAAACCACAAATAACACAAACAATGACCACAGACGCCTCAGACCTTGGATGGGGGGCGCACATGGAGGGCAGATGTATTCAAGGACAATGGTCTCCAAAGGAAACACATCTGCATATCAACCAAAAAGAAATGCTGGCAGTCATGCATGCCATCGAGGCCTTTCGACAACAACTTCAGCAAGGCCACCTGCTAATACGGACAGACAACACCACTGTCATGTGGTACATAAACAAGCAGGGGGGCACCCATTCTTACCCCCTTTGCAGACTGACAATGAATCTTTGGGAAAAAATCAGTGAGCTTAAACATACAGTTGCAGTCCCAGTTTGTTCCAGGCAAAGACAATGTGCTGGCGGACAGCCTAAGCAGGAATTTCCTAGACCCCCACGAGTGGAGGTTACATCCAGAAATCTTCATAAGGATCACCTCGACATGGGACAGGCCAGAAGTAGACCTATTTGCCTCCCACCTCAATCGTCAGCTACAAAAGTTCTGTTCAAGGGCATATCATCCACAAGCATGGAAAACAGATGCTCTCTCATTCAACTGGAACTCCGTAAAGATTTATGCATTCCCACCTCTGCCACTGATGACCACAGTACTACTAAAGATCAAAGCAAAGAAGCCAAAAGGGATCCTAATAGCTCCAGACTGGCCAAGACAACACTGGTATCCACTACTACGGAGCATATGCTACAACAAAAAATGGACCCTTCCCCAATGGCCCCATCTTTTGACTCAAAACAACTTCAAGACAGTACATCCCAACATTCAGACGCTCCAGCTAACAGCTTGGGAGATTCCATGAATAACCTCAATCTATCTCTCTCCAAGGAAGTTCAGCGGATATTAACAGAAGCCCGCAGACCATCCACCAGAAAGGTTTATTCAGCAAAATGGAAGAGATTCAGCATTTGGAATACCAGCAAGGGTCATGATGCATCATTATTGAACATCCCACTCATCCTGGAATACTTGGCAGATATGCTGTAGAAAGGACTCTCATACTCTTCTATAAAGATACATGCTTCAGCTATTTCAGCTAGATACAACACTGATCCACCTGTGTTCTCACATCCTTTGTTAAGGCAATTTCTTAGAGGAATCAAGAATATCAAGCCACCAAGAAAGGCCCCAGTACTAGCTTGGGACCTCAACTTTGTCCTAGAAAAACTGACTCTACCCCCCCTTTGAGCCAGCAGCTTCTGTGGACTTACAATTCCTCTCATGGAAGACAGCTTTCCTGTTAGCAATTACCTCAGCAAGAAGGGTTTCGGAATTACAGGCCCTAATGGCAATACCACCGTTCATTACCTTTCATAGAGACAGGGTCTCCTTACGAACCAACCCTAGCTTTCTGCAAAAAGTGGTATCTAGGGTTTCTTTGAATCAAGCAATTCACCTGCCTACTTTCTTTCCCAATCCTGAGAACAAAGGGGAAAGACTGTTGCATACCTTGGACATTCACAGACAACTTCGCTACTACCTGGACAGAACCAAGGCCAATAGGAAGTCTGATCAGCTTTTTGTAGCTTACGCCCCTGGAGTACAAGGAAAAGCAATTTCCAAACAGACTATCTCAAAATGGATTGGACATTGCATCAGATTATGTTATTCCTTCCATGGAAAGAGTGTACCAGCCAATATCAGACCACACTCTACCAGAGCTACAGCCACCTCCACAGCCTTCTTAAGAGGGGTGCCTACAAAAGACATTCTAGAAGCTGCTACATGGAGCTCCGTGCATACATTCTCCAAACACTACAACCTTCCTTTATATTCCAGATCCAGAGCAGGCTTTGCTTCGGCAGTCTTGCAGGGATTGATAGCTACACCATCCTTTTCTTAGTGCTTTCCACCTCCCCCAGCTAAGCTATGGTATTCAACCCATATGTTATGACTGCAGTTGCATTCTTGAAGGACATAGTACAGTTTTGTACCTACCATAAATGTAGATGTCCGATAGATATGCAACTGCAGTCGGGTTTTCCCTCCCTCCTTCCCCTCTATTCCTTGGGTCCACTCCTCTCCCTGTTATCCTAGCTGGGGATATCTGTTATGGTGTATCTGTTTATTGCTTATTTATTTGTCTGGAAACCTGTTTTGTCTTCCAAATTGTTTACAGCCTTCCTTGGAGGGCACCTGGCATCTGGGGCAAGAAAAACTGAAGAAGATGGCGTCGGCTGATGCTTATGTACTCCTGCCGCTCTGATGTCAGAGAGAAATGCGACATCAGCCGACGTCGGACCCAGACTTTGGAATCCGGCCGACCGAGGGCTGCCTGAGGCAGGACAACCCATATGTTATGACTGCAGTTGCATATCTATCGGACATCTACATTTATGGTAGGTACAAAACTGTACTTTCTTCGTGTTTCACTGTTGCAGTCATTACATTTGGCTTATTTGCTTGCAGTAGCCCTCAGTCGGCCTGATTAACAAAGTCTTGGTTCCTGCGTCGGTTGCTGTCCCTTCTTCCATGATGTCAGGTCGTTAGGGTTATAAAACATGCAGCCGATGCCATTACACCAGTCTTTTTTGCCGAGCAGTGCCCGAAGCAGTAGCAGTTCGCAAGTGCCAGTCGGCCGACTCCTGAAATTTTCATTTTCGAATTTCAGAACCAACGTTTTCAACTAAAGCTAAGTACCCCATTGGGGAAACTTTTTCTTGCTCCTTACCAATGTCAGTAAAAGTTAATAATTGCATTACTTGTGGAAAGCAAATACCTCATAAAGATTTTCATTCGTACTGTAGTCCTTGCCTAGGCCCTGACCGTGACATAACTTGCTGTAAGTTTTGTGCTTTATTTAATCAGCGCACTATCCATCGTCTGTATATTTTTGCCTCTAAATATTTCGGTTCTCGGTTTAGTTATCTAGAAATGTCGTCGGTTAGCCATCCGACTACCGGGATTTCAAAAAAATGCAAAGATAAAGACAGAGACAGGCCGCCGAGGTCCAAAACTGCTGACGTCGCTTCTCCTAAGCCAGTCGAGAGTTTGCCATTACTCAGTGAGGCACTTTCACAGCCCCTGATACCCGCTAGTTCTGATTTGCAGGCCTCTTCTGAGACCCATTTGGAGTCCGGTATGCTGCGAGATGCTTCAATTGTGGTACCTGTGGATGTCTCTACCTTGGATGGGTCCGGAACCGCTGTGCAGGCATCGGCTTCTGAGGGTGTATTCAGGCCTACAGACTTGCATATTAAACCAACGCCTCCTTCTTTATTTAGGCCTTAATCTCGAACCATGCCTAAAAAACAACACCCAGGCCGCATGCTCAGGCCTCTATGCCTAAAAAAACAAATGATAAGAATGGCTGAAGATCTTATAACTCTAATCAGGGGAAGCCAACCTCCCCCTTCTAAGAGACCTAGGACTGAAGTTGTTTATGAATCTTCTGACCAGGATTCTGTTTTTTCTGATTCTTCTGATGATCTGGATTTGCCCTTATGTACTTATGAGGATTCTGATACAGAGGACTCTATTCCCTCTGCTTCCCCTCCAGAGGATTTTTCTTTTAGTGAAACCTTACATACTCTAAGGGAGCACTTCCATTGGGAAAGCCAGGATTTTTCTCATTCAGAAAGGAGGCTTAGGGATTTCTTACTCCTGCCTTAGCATAGGCCTTTAGCTATTCCTCTTGTACTAGACATTGTTGTTGATGCTTTTTCGGAATCTAGTTTGGCATTTGATTCTTTGCCTCCTGCTCCCAGAAAACCTGACAGATATTACAGGGTTCCTGATTCACACAAGTTCCTTTCTAAAAATCCTATTGTGGATCCAGAGACGATCTCACAGGGACCCAAGGGCATTAAGGCTTCTACTGCTAAAAATCCTACCCCTTCTGATAGAGACTCCAGGTCGCTGGATAGATGGGGTAAGAAGGTTTACACTTCTGCAATCTTGGCGATTAGAGCTTTAAACTGCCAGTTTCATATATTAAAGTATCAGCAACATGTTGCTGGATTGCTTAAACAAAAAATGATTTTGATTCCTGACTGTGCGGAAAATAAAGAATTACAGGATTTAATGCATTCTGCTGAACAAGTTGGAAAACATACTTTGCAATGTGAATTTGATTCATTAGAGGCCTCTTGCAGGACTACTGTTACTGGCTCTGTGCTCAGAAGGCATGCTTGGCTTAAGGAGCAGTCTTTGCCTGATCATGCTAAAGCTAAATTGTTAGCTGCTCCCTTAAATCAGGACCGCCTGTTTGGCAATAAGGCTGAGGAAGTTCTTAAAAAGGTGGAGGATAAAGATAAATCTATGCAAACTGTTAAAGATTTCTTACAAGTTCGGCCTCCTAGATTTAGTAGGCATTGACACTCTAAGAATTGGTCCTTTCCAGCCCCTTCCAGGTCTTCTCAAGCTAAACGCAGACACAGCAGAAACCCCAGGTTTCAGTCCCAGGGGGGACACACAAGACTAAGCAGTGGGAGGTTTCCGCACCCAAATCAGGGAGTAGTAAGACTCCCCCCTATGGAAAACTGTCTCAGAATGACTTGCTTTTAAAACTTCCAAGCACTTCCCAACATCACTAAGGGTTTTTATCCAGAAAAAAGGAGGTCATTGTCCCACTGTACTCATCCCTCATTGGACCCATTATTGAGTATTTATTTTTATTTATTTTTATTTATTTTACATTTGTTGACCGGGAAAATCCGACTGGATATATGTCCATTTTCAGCGGAGGCCCGGGGAGAAAAGCTCCACATTGACAGAAAATTACATACAAGTTACATAGATACATATTAATACATATTGTAGTTAACAAACATCGTTAGAGAAAAAGGGCATATCATATATGGACTTAATAAAAAAAAAATTTTTAGCTGCTGGATAGCATTCATAGACAAGACATCATTGAGAAACTAAGAGACACGGACTACAGCGTAGTTATACTTATACTAGGTAGTCATCATTTCAAAGGTGTAAGAAGTGTGTTAGGTAGAAAAAAGGAAGAAAGGAGAAAAAATCTTAAGGGGGTGAGAGAGAAGGTCACGGAGAGTACAAAAGAAGGAGATTGCTGGATAGAGGAGAAAAGAAGTAAGCTTTTAGGAAGAAGTTAATCTGGATATGAGCATTGGCAAAGCCAGTGAGACTGGAAATGGTGGGTTAGACTTTTTTTGAAGTGGGGTAGGGAGGTAATGGTGGTGATACTGGGAGGAAGGGAGTTCCATATCTTACCAATGGCATTGGCAAATAGAGCATCGCCTCCAGAGTTACAGGATTTAACTGTTTGAACAAGTGTCCTGCACGAAGACCGAAGACTATTTAGATTGATGTATGGTATGATTAAGTTCTCCAGTGCTGGAGACTTTTCAGGGTGTTTGAGTATTTTGAATGCTTCAATGAGTTGGTTCTGCTGGAGAAGGTTTGGGAGTTCTATCCAGCCAAGGTATTTTAGATTAATACAATGATGGGTTCTATATGGTGTACCAGTTGCAAATCTGGCGATATGATTGTAGGAGCATGATAGTTTATTTAGGTCAGATTTATTAAGGTTGGTAAACATTGGGGAGGCATATAGAAGGGTAGAGAGTAAATGAGAGCGGGCAATGGTAACTTTTGCAATTGGTGTTAGAAAGGATTTGATTCTATATAGTGACCCCAGTTTCTTGTTAACAGCCTTAATAGTTTGATTAATGTGGATGTCGAATTTGAGTTTATTATCAATGGTCACCCCTAATAGTTTAGTGTAGGAGTCTGGGGAGATAATCGGCCCATTATTTGATTGTATGGTAAAGGAAGTGTCAGAGAGTTTTTGGGTTGGATGGAAGAGTAATAATTTGGTTTTATTTGGATTCAGTATTAGCTGCCGTCCAGATAGCCACTTTTCTATTGCTGTAAAACAGCATTGGGTTTTAGATAGTAGGTTGTCAAGAGATTTGTCAGAACACACTAATGTCGAGTCATCAGCATATTGAATACAGGTGGCCTCAGGGATGGCTTTATGGAGGTCATTAATAAAGACTGAAAAGAGAAGTGGTCCCAGTATGGACCCCTGAGGAACCCCAATGGTGTTTGGAAGGAGGTTGGAGAGCTTATTTTGCCAAAGTACTGCTTGCTTCCTACCAGAGAGATAGGCCTGGAACCAATCTAATGTTAGGTTATCCAGGTGGAGATTTCTTAGGGTATCGTGAAGTAGTCGGTGGTTAACCATGTCAAAGGCCTTAGATAGGTCCAGAAAGAGAGCTGATGATATTTTTTTGTTATTCCGGTTATGATTTATTATGTCCGTAAAGAGAGGAGGGCGTGGTTGTGCTGTGATTGGGTCTAAAGCCATGTTGTGAGCTGGTCAGTAGTTTGTTCTGGGTAAGATAGTGAAGGATTTGTTTGTGTAGACATTTTTCCATGATTTTGGCCAGTGGTGACATTATGGCTATAGGCCGGTAGTTTGATAATTCAGTGGATGAGCCACCTTTGTGGAGTGGGATTACGTATGATATTTTCCATATTGAGGGAATTGTAGATTCTAAAATGGTACGATTAATTAGTATAGAGATGGGGTAAGCTATGTCGTCTGCAGCTAGTTGTAAGTATTCAGCTGGCAGAAGGTCTGCAGAGAGGGTCGTTGGCTTAAGCTTTTGTAGTAAGGATCGAATGATGGAAGTAGAGACTGGTTGTAGGTAGAAAGTGTGAAGAGTTTTTGGAGTGAGTTCTGTAACAGTGGAGGCAGTGGTAGATAGTTGGTTAGCTAAGGCTTGGATAGTATCCGTAAAGAAAGTGTTAAAGGTATTGGCTACTACTTCTGGGTTTTTATCCGATATTTTTTCTGGGGTAGGAGTGGAGGATTTCCCAGGATGGAGAAGGTTATTTAAACCTGCCCAGAATTTTTGAGGGTTGTTTTGGTGTTTATTTTGTAGTTGGCAGTAGTAGTTTCTTTTGTCCATTAATATGGCTTTTTTTGTCATATTTCTTTGCTGCTGGAATTTAATGCGGTCTAAGGGTGATTTGGTTGTACGCCATTTTTCCCAGGATTTGTTTCTGAGTTTAATTTTAGATTTGGAGTCTTTTGTAAGCCAAGGTGCAATATTTGTTTTAGTTTTGATTAATCTTTTTGGGGCATGAGTATCAAGTATGGTTAGGAAAGTGGTATTAAACTTAGAAACTGCCTCTTCTAGGGGGAGATGCTTAAGAGTTGCCCAGTTACAGGATTTAAGTTCCAACTTAAACTTTGAGAGGTCAAAATGTTTCTTGTTTCGAATAGACTTATACGTGGGAGGTGTAGGACTACCTGTTTTATTTTTCCTTATGTATGTTATAAGGTGATCACTGAGCTCGTTTGGGAGGGTCCCAGACATATACATATGGGGTTGACTGTTTATAAGGATCCAGTCTAGGATACTCTCTTTTTGGTTAGAGTTCCCAACTCTGGTAGAGGTAGTGATGGTCTGAGAGAACCCATGAAGATTTATATGGGTGGGGTTAGTCTCTGAGGAGCATAGGTTCCAGTCAATGTTAACATCGCCCAGGATTATAGATTCCTGGGGGTAGTTATTAGATAGCCAGTTTAGGATGTTCTCCAGTGTGTCAAGAGTTTTTCCCAGGGGGGATGTACATTACAATTAGATTAATACTTTTTTCTTTATTTAGCTGTAGTTTTAGAGCAAGTATTTCAGCATTAGAGATTTGGGGTGGTTGAGTGGGGTTAAAAACGACATTTAGATTGCTTTTGTAGAGCACTGCAATACCACCACCCTTTTTTTTTATACGGTCAGCTCTATGTATATTATAGCCCGGTGGTATAATCTCATTGTCTTTGGTCCCTGATTTTAGCCAAGTTTCTGTTAAACACAATATCTGGGAGGTAGGTAGCTAATAGAGCATGTAGATTGTGTATCTTATTGTTGATGCTTCTAATATTTAAGTGGCAGATTTGGAGGGAGTTATTAGATCTTGGAAAAGGTGGCAGGCTATTTGAATTTGTTGTTGCTGAGGGGCCAGGATTCGGGTGGACATCACCATCTTTAGTGATGTTTTTTCTGAGATATTCCATTAGTCTCATAAGTTTCTGTAGTAATTTCTGACCATTTTTAGATTTGGGGCGTGTTTGGTCTGGTTTACAAGGGCAGTAGTAATTAGAATTAGAAGTTTTACTGTGTAGTTGTTGGGTTATGTGATTGTTACTAAGCAGGGATAGGGAAGCTTTAGTTTGATAACTGGGGTAATGGAATCCTGAGTAGGGCTGGTCTTCATATTTGGTTATTAGGTATAGTATAGTAATTAATGGTAGTAAACAGGATATAGTTTTTAGTGTTGCCCTTCTTTTGGCGGGTAGGGCGGATTTTGTTATCTTTGAGTTATGGTGCATTGCTATAGGAGGAATGTAGGAGCCTATGGTTTTTAGTGTTAGAAGGGGTTAGAAGTATAATGCCCCATTTGGTATGTACCTCACAAGACATCTGCAACAGCTGGAAAGGCCATAGAAATACCTCACTAAAAGTATCACAGGCCTAAAGCAGATGCCATATGCTGACAGTCTAAAAAAACTCCAGCTATACTCTGTGGCATATCGTCTACTCAGAGGCGATCTCTGCTTAACATACAAGGTCATGTCAAACCCTGAGCTGTTGGACATGCTCCACTTAAAGAAATCCCAATCCCTCAGAGCCACACGCTCCAGGGATCTAAACATTGTCATCACAATGAACAAAACATGCTGGACGGATAGGTTCCTGACCCAGAGACTCCCCATACTCTGGAATAGACTGCCCATACATGTCAAGCAGAGCGCCTCATTGGCCCTCTTCAAAAGGAACCTTGATGATTGGATGGGAGATCAGAAATTCACCCCGGGGATCATGTAAGTTGCCCTGCTAGACAGGTGTCCAGAGAAGTAAATATTGTGGGAAGAAATATCCAGGGATTTGTTATGGCTGTGCTTGCATAGGCCCTAGGGCCGATAGCCTAGTACCAACCGATGAATGCTCCTTTAGACTGAAAGATTGGTCTGCAGGCCAAAAACTGGGAACTCATTACCCAGGACAAATGGGTTTTAAATAGAGTCCCAAGGGTTTAGATTTCACTTCCACACCTTACCAATACCAAGCGGGTGGCCAGATCTACCCCCAAATCAGTGGGCAGAGGCCCAAAATCAAGTACACTCTCTCTCAAGCATGGGGGTATTCAGTTGGTACCAGAAGAGGAAAAGGGGCAAAGTTTCTATTAGACTTTTTCTGGTACCTGGAAAAGGCAGTACATGGTGTCCTATCCAGGACCTTTCAACTCTAAATACCTTTCTGGTGATTCCAAAATTCAAGATGCTGACTCTTCACCAGCTACTTCCTATGCTAGGCAAAGATGCATGGTTGGCAACACTAGACTTAAAAGAAGCATACCTGCACATCTGTATCAGGGAGTCTTGCAGAAGATATCTATGCTTCAAAGCAGGTGACATGCACTATCAGTTCTCTGCACTGCCCTTTGGCTTATCTGTTGCGCCCAGGGTATTCACAAAGTGCCTAGCTCCAGTCATTGCATTCTGCAGGCAAAGAAATATTCAAATGTTATCCATACCTGGACGATTGTCTAATTCAGGCAGAAAGCCAGGACATACTTTTGAATCATCTGTCCTTTGTTGAAAGGGTACTGACGTGCCTGGGGTACACCATAAATGAAAAGAAATCACACATGGTACCCTGTCAACAAATTATATTCCTGGGAGCAAGCTTGAATACAACTTCCCAGATGGCTTTCCTCACTCCAAAGAAACGGGCTCATTTGACAACCTACTTCAAACAAGTGGCCACCAAAACCCAGTTATCTGCAAGGCAAATACTGCAGGCCTTGGGCTTCATGGCCTCCTGCATTCTTCTAATTCCATATGCAAGGTTGCATATGAAGAAACTGTAATGGTATCTCAAAAGCCTATGGTGTCAGCATTCACAGGATCTAGAAGCTATGATTCCTTTCATACCTTGTCTATGCCTAGAGTTCCTTTGGTGGGCAGAGGCCTGCCACCAAAACAAGGGACTACCATTTACACTACCCCCTGCCACCCAAACGTTAACAACAGATGCATCAGACTATTCATGGGGGGCTCACCTGGCAGGGAAGTACATTTAGGGCAAATGGAACCCAAGTCAAATGCACCTACACATAAATCAAAAGGAAATGTTAGCTGTACAGAATGCTCTGACAGCCTTCAAGGACCACATTCTTCCAGGACAACAAATGGTAAAGACTGACAACACCACAGTCATATGGTACATAAACAAGCAGGGGGGGGGGGTACACACTCTTACTCCCTCTGTAGACTAGCCATGGCATTGTGGAACACAGCCTTGAGCTACCAAGTGGATCTACAAGCTCAATTCCTGCCAGGAAAACTAAATACACTGACAGATGGACTAAGCAGAAACCTCATGGTCCCACAAGAGTGGAAACTGGAACCAAGGATTTTCAGCATGTTGACAAGCAAATGGGGGAGCCCTGATATAGTCCTGTTTGCCTCCCCCCAGAACCATAAATTGGACAAATTTTGCACAAGGATTCCCCACAAACTAGCTTGGAAAATGGATACTCTGTCCTTCAGCTGGAAAGACCTATCAGTTTATGCCTGTCCTCCTCTGCCTCTGCTCTCCAAGGTACTACTGAAGATCAAACAGGAAAACACAAGGATGATTTTAATTGCACCAGACTGGCCACGCCAACACTGGTACCCCCTCCTGCGCAGTGTGTCACGCTTGGCCCCATGGCATCTGCCTCAGACTTCTTCCCTGATGTTCATCATGTTACCCTGCTGCAGTCATCACATTTGGGGTTATCTTGCCGTCAGGCGGTCCCGCAGTCGGCACGAATTCCAAAGTCTTGGTCCGGCGTCGGTCGCTGTCACTTCTTCCCTGACATCAGAGCGCCAGGGGTATATCAGAGGCGTCCGACGCCATTTTCTTCAGTCTTTCTTGCCGCGCGGTGCCCGAAGCAGAAGCAGTTCGCAAGTGCCGGTCAGCCAACACCTGAAATTTTCGAATCGAGTTTGTCCGAAGTCTTCAAAGCTAAGTACCCCGTTGGGGAACCTTTTCTTGCCTCAGTCCGATGTCAGAAAAAGTTAACAATTGCATTTCTTGTGGGAAGCAAATACCTAATAAGGACTTTCATTCTTTTTGCATACCTTGCCTAGGCCCAGACCACGACGTCACTGGTTGTCAGTTTTGTGCTAGGTTCAATAAGCGAACTATAAAGCGTCGTTTTGATTTCGCACAACACTACTTCGGTAGAAAATTTAATTACACTATGCCGTCAGAGCAACCGACTACCGGCGTGCATAAAAAACGCAAGGATAAGGACCGGCAGCCTAGATCCAAGCCAGACTCCGAGGCCTCGGCTGGCCCGGTCGCCGGTTCTCCGGTTTTCAGTGAGGCGCCTACGCAGCCCCTGGCTTCTGCTGAATTGGATCCCCAGGCCGCATCGGACCCCCCAGCAGAGATTTCTAGGCTGACGCAGCCATTTTCGTTAGGCTCTTCCGATGACATTGCAGTAGGGGAAGCCGGTGCTGCAGAAACACCTTCGGTTTCTGAAGGTGTCTTCAGACCGACTACCCTCACCATTAAATCTTATGCTAAGCTTAAGACTCCTCTAAAACCAAAAAAGTCTACACTTCAGTCTCCAATTCAAGACCCTATGCCTAAGAAACAGATGCTTAAAATGGCTGAAGATTTGATTTCTTTGATCAGGGGTTCCCACCCCCCACCCCCCGACAAAAGGCCTAGACAAGAGGAGGATTATTCCTCCTCTGATCAGGTGTCTGTTTCTTCAGGCTCCTCTGAGGAACAGGATTACTCCTTTCCCCCTTATGAAGATTCTGATGCTGAGGACTCCATTCCCTCAGCTTCTCCCCCTGAAGACTACTCCTTTGGGGAAACCTTACACACCATGAGGGAACATTTCCACTGGGAAGGTCAGGACTACTCTGACTCAAAGAAAATGCTCCAAGAGTTTCTTTTACTCCCCCAGCACAGACCACTTGCTATCCCCCCAATTTTGTACATAGTGGATGATGTCTTCTTAGAATCTAGTCTAAATCCAGATTCTCTGCCTCCTGCTCCAGCCAAACCAGATAGATACTATAGAGTGCCTGACTCTCACAAATTCCTTTACAAAAGCCCTGCTGCTGATCCAGAGACAATCTCCCAGGGTCCCAAAGGGGCTAAGGCTTCTATGGCTAAAAATCCTGTACCCTCAGAAAGGGACTCCAGAGCACTAGATAGGTGGGGGAAGAAGGTTTACACCTCAACTACTCTAGCTATGAGAGCACTAATTTGTCAATTTCACATGCTTAAATACCAGCAATTCCTAATGTCTAAAATAAAACAAAAGATGGGCACGCACCCTCAGCAGTCTGAATTCAAGGAAATGCAAGATCTGCTGCATACAGCTGAACAGGTGGGCAAACATACTTTACAATGTCGTTTTGATGCCTTGGAAGCTTCCTCTAGAGCAGCTGTTACTGGGTCTGTTATACGTAGGCATGCACGGTTAAAGGAACAATCTCTGCCTGATCATGTTAAAGCAAAGTTACTGGATACACCCTTACAGCAGGATGTTTTATTTGGGGTTAAAGCAGAGGAGGTTTTAAAGAAAATGGAGGATAAGGCAAAATCTATGCAAACGGTCAAAGATTTCTTACAGGTACAGCCCCCACGCTTCAGCAGAAATTGGCCCTTTCCAGCTAATGACAGACCACAGAGGGGTAAATACAGGTGCCCAAGGGGCAGAGGACAAGCACAAATCCCTTACAAACCTCGCCAATGGGGCACTACAACACAGAAGGGAGGAGAAGACAGGTCCCAAACTACTAGAAGGCAAACACAATGACTCAAACCTCAAACTGCCAAGCAAAACCCTCTTGGCAGCTCCCTTGGGAGGAAAATTAGCACTTTTTGCAGACAACTGGTGCATCGTCACAAAGGACAAATGGGTCCTAGACATTATCTCACACGGATACAGATTCCATTTCCACACCTTGCCAAGGATAAAAGGAATGCCAAACCTGCCACAAAATCAATGGGCAGAGGCACAAAAACAAATTACAGCTCTCATGGACATGAGAGTCATTCAACTGGTACCTACACAGGAGCAAGGCCAAGGATTTTACTCAAGGCTCTTTCTAGTCCCCAGAAAGGACAATGCTTGGAGACCCATTCTGGACCTTTCAGTCATAAACACCTTCTTGCAAGTACCCAAATTCAAGATGCTAACACTACAGCAGCTTCTTCCCATGTTGGGCAAGAAAGCTTAGCTAGTGACGTTGGACCTCAAGGAGGCATACCTGCATGTCCCTATCAGACAAAATTGCAGAAGATACCTCCGTTTCATTGCAGGTTCAACCCATTACCAGTTCTCTGCACTGCCTTTTGGCTTATTTACTGCACCCAGGGTCTTCACAAAATGCTTGGTACCAGTATTGCATACTGCAGACAGAGAGGAATTCAAATATACCCATACCTGGGCGACTGTCTCATCCAAGCAGAAAGCAAGGACATTCTCTTACAACACCTGTCTTTTGTAAGACATCTTCTAAGTTGCCTAGGGTACACAGTAAACGAAAAAAAATCAAAACTAGTGCCCTCATAAATTATGACATTCCTGGGTGCCAGCTTGAATACAATGGCCCAGATGGCTTATCTGATGCCAGACAAACAATTACAATTAATTCAATACTTCAGAACAATGGCAACAAAGACCCAACTCCCTGCAAGAAAAATTCTGCAGGCCTTGGGCTTCATGGCATCTTGCATACTACTAATACCATTTGCAAAACTGCATATGAGGAAATTACAATGATACCTAAAAAGCTTATGGACTCAACACAGCCACAGCTTGGAAACAATGACAAATCTCATTCCCTGCCTTCAACAGGAGTTTCTATGGTGGTCACAGGCTTATCACCTAAACAAGGGTCAGCCTTTCACCCTACCCCCAGCCAGGCAAACTATGACAACAGATGCATCGGACTATGCCTGGGGGGCACACATGGCAGGACGGTGCGTTCAAGGCTTATGGACTGCAGATCAAAGGAGTCTGCACATCAATCAAAAGGAAATGCCAGCTGTACAAACTGCTCTGACAGCCTTCAGGGACTTCTTGCATCCAGGACAGCTTATCATAAGGACAGACAACACCACAGAAATGTGGTACATAAACAAACAAGAGGGTACACACTCCTACCCTTTATGCAGGCAAGCAATGACCTTGTGGAACACAGCACTGGCTTACCAAGTTCAATTGCAAGCTCAATTCCTGCCAGGAAAAAAGAACACATTGGCAGACGACCTAAGCAGAAACATCATGGATCCCCACGAGTGGAAACTGGATCCACTAGTATTCGCAATGATAACTCAAAAATGGGGGCTCCCAGACATAGACCTGTTTGACAGCCCTCAAAACTACCAGCTAACAAAGTTTTGCACAAGGACTTTTCACCAGCAAGCTTGGAAAGTGGACGCACTCTCATTCAGTTGGAAAATGCTAACAGTATATGCCTTTCCTTGACTACCCCATTCTCACAAAGGTGCTACTGAAAGTCAGGATGGAGAGACCCCGAATGATACTTATTGCTCCAGAGTGGCCACGCCAGCACTGGTACCCACTATTAAGGAATATGGCCCAGGGCCCACCGTGGGTCCTACCACAAATTACCCACCTGCTCACACAGCAAGACAAGCAGATTCTACACAACCAGCTCAAAACCTTAAACTTGGCTGCATGGCAGATCACCTAAGCAACCAGACAGCTCCTCTCTCACAAGCTTTTATGGAAGTTATTCTGGAGGCCAGGAGACCCAGCACCAGGAAAGCCTACTCAGACAAATGGAAAAGGTTTTGCACCTGGAACCAAGCTAAAGGCCAAAATGCCCTTCAACCTGACATACCTCAGATTCTGCAATATCTAACTGAGATGTTACACAAAGGGCTTTCTTTTTCATCTATTAAAATCCACACCTCAGCCATTTCTGCTCACTACAACACGGATCCTCCCTTATTTTCACATCCACTTTTAAGGCAGCTTCTCAGAGGGGCCAAGAACATGAGGCCTCCCAGGAGAGCACCAACACCTACTTGGGACCTCAACTTTGTTCTGGAAAAACTCACGCTACCTCCTTTTGAACCAGCTTTCTCAGCTGACTTAAAGTTTATATCATGGAAGACTGCCCTGCTGCTAGCAATCACTTCAGCTAGAAGAGTTTCAGAACTTCAGGCACTAATGGCAGTAGAGCCTTTCCTCATTTTTCATCAAGACAGAGTTTCTCTATGAACTTAACCCCTCCTTCATGCCTAAGGTGGTATCCAGTGTGGCTCTAAATCAAACCATCCATTTACCCACCTTCTTTCCAAATCCACAGAACAAAGGAGAAAGACTCCTGCATTCCTTGGACATTCACAGGCAGCTACATTACCACTTGGATAAAACTAAGGTTTTCAGAAAATCTGACCAGCTTTTTGTATCATATGCTACAGCATCACAAGGAAAGGCTATCTCAAAACAAACCATTTCCAAATGGATAGGACATTGCATACGTTTTTGCTACACCCACCATGGAAAACCAGTTCCTGCTACCATAAGGCCCCACTCTACCAGGGCAGCAGCTACATCTACAGCCTTCTTCATGGGGGTGCCAACCAATGATATTCTGGAAGCTGCAACTTGGAGTTCAGTACACACCTTCACCAAACATTACCACTTACCACTTTACTCTAAGACTAGAGCTGGCTTCGCCACTGCAGTTTTGCAGGGCCTTCTAGCCTCCTCTAACCCTGTTTGACTCCACCGCCCATCCTTAGCTTTGGGATTCTACCCAAGTGTGATGACTGCAGCAGGGTAACACGATGAACATAGTACAGTTTTGTACCTACCATAAATGTAGATGTTCAAGTGTATACCCTGTTGCAGTCCAGGTTGCCCTCCCTCCATCCCCTCTAAACTAGCTGTACTTATCTCTACCACTCTATTCTATACTACCTCTGGGGTGTATGTGCTTGTGCCTAAGGGTTTTGTTTTATTTTTCCCATATAGCTATATGCATATGTATTTATATAAATATATATATATATATATATATATATATATATATATATATATATATATATATATATATATATATATATATATATATATATATATATATATATCTTCTGCCCACCTATTAGGGGCACCTAACAATCTGGGGCAAGAAAAACTGAAGAAAATGGCATCGGATGCCTCTGATATACCCCTGGTGCTCTGACGTCAGGGAAGAAGCGATAGCAACCGACGCCGGACCAAGACCTTGGAATTCGTGCCGACTGCGGGACAGCCTGATGGCAGGATAACCCCAAGTGTGATGACTGCAGCAGGGTATACACTCGAACATCTGCATTTATGATAGGTACAAAACTGTACTTTGTCTCAGCAGGAGAACCAGATTCTGCACCCTCAGCTGCAAATCCTGAACCTAGCAGCCTGGCTAATTACCTAATCTCTCCTTTACCACCCCTCAGTAAATCAGTGATGGATATCATTTTAGAGGCTAGGAGGCCTAGTACTAGAAAATCTTATTCTGCCAAATGGAAAAGATTTTGTACCTGGAACCAATCTCAAGGGATGAGCGCAGCAGTGCCCAATTTATCTCAGATTCTACAATATTTGACTGAGATGCTTCTTAAGGGCTTGTCCTTTTCCTCCATCAAAATTCATGCCTTAGCCTTTTCAGCTCATTATAGCACAGAGCCTCCCCACTTCTCTCACCCACTGCTCAAACAGTTCCTCAGACGGGCCAAAAATTTAAAGCCACTGGGGAGAGCACCAACTCCAGCCTGGGACCTTAACTTTGCCTTGGAGAAACTCACTCTTCCTCCTTTCGAGCCAGCTGCTACTAAAGGTTTAAGATTTCTTTCCTGGAAAACAGCTTTCCTTTTAGCAATCACTTCTGCAAGAAGGGTATCCGAGTTACAGGCCCGTATGGCAGTGGAGCCTTTCATCATCTTTCATGCGGACAGGGTGTCCCTCAGAACCAATCCCTCCTTCATGCCCAAGGTGGTATCCATTGTGGCTCTTAATCAGTCCATTCATTTGCCTACCTTCTTTCCTAACCCACAGAACAAAGGGGGACGGATACTGCACTCCTTAGATGTGCACAGACAACTGAGATTCTGCTTGGACAGGACTAAACCTCAAAGGAAATCTGAACAACTGCTTGTGGCATTTGCTGCAGGGACAGAGGGGGAAGCTATTTCAAAGCAAACCATTTCAAAATAGATAGGCCACTGCATTCTTTTCTGCTGTAAGCACCATGGAAAACCTATCCCACAGGGCATCAGACCCCATTCAACCAGGGCTGCATCTACCTCTACAGCCTTTCTCAGGGGCGTCCCTACAAGGGACATCCTAGAAGCTGCTACCTGGAGTTCTGTACATACTTTCACCAAGCATTATCATTTGCCAGTTTTCTCTAAATCCAGAGCTGGTTTTGCCACTGCAGTCCTGTAGGGCCTTATAGCTGGTCCTAATTCTATTTAAATTCCTCCTCCCAACCTTAGCTTTGGGAATCTACCCAAATGTAATGACTGCAACAGTGAAACACAAGTTGTGTACACTTATCATAAATGTAGATGCTCGAGTGTATTCACTGTTGCAGTCCTGGTTACCCTCCCTCTACCCCCTTTCTTCTTTTGGCCATACCTCTACTCTCAGTTACTATGCTCAAAAAGCTTTTTGGTGTATTTGCTTTTTTGTTGGAGGTATATCCTTATATTATAGATTTAATTGCTTCCCATTAGTGGGGCACCTGACATCTGGGGCAAGAAAAACTGATGTAATGGCGTCGGCTGCATGTTTTATACCCCTGATGACCTGATGTCATGGAAGAAGGGACAGCAACTGACGCAGGACCCAAGACTTTGTAAATCAGGCCGACTGAGGGCTACTGCAAGCAGATAATCCAAATGTAATGACTGCAACAGTGAATACACTCGAACATCTACATTTATGGTAAGTGTACACAACTGTACTTTCTTCTTCTCAGGCCCCCAATAAAACAACCATTAGAACCCTAAAACTTAAACTTAGTCCTCTGATCTTTGATGTCTGCACCCTTTGAGTGATCCTCGTAGTCGGACCTAAAATTGTTATCATGGAAAACATTATTCTTGGTAGCCATAACATCTGCTAGGAGAGTTTCAGAACTACAAGCTCTATTCAACTTCCTTACATTATCTTTCACAAGGATAGAGTCTCTCTCAGGACAAACCCTTACTTTCTTCCTAAAGTATGCTCAGAGCACAATCTGAATACCACCATTGAGCTACCTGTGTTCTTTCCAAACCACTCTAATAAATCAGAGTATAGACTACACCAGCTAGATGTTCACATAATTCTCAGGATTTATGTACACAGGACTAAAGAATTCAAAAAATCTGATCAACTTTTTGTTTTCTTTCCTGACAAAAGGAAAGGCTTGCCTGTTTGTAAGATTACTCTTTCAAAATGGCTTTCGGATTGCATATCCTTTGCTTATCAACAAGCTTGTAGACAATTACCTGTCAAAGTTAAAGGTCACTCTACTAGGGCTGTAGCTACTCCATGTGCCTTTAGATCTAGGCTTTCAATTGATACTGTTTGTGCAGCAGCTACTTGGGCAAGACCACATAAGTTTGTCGCTCATTACAAATTGGATTTGGACTCCTGGGACAGGTCACCCTTTGGGTCCACTGTGCTGAAAAGTCTCTTAGCTTGAGCCACCCGGGATAAAGGTGCTAGGGACGCTGTCCCATCCAGCAATAATTACGGTGAGATAGGACTACATAATATAAAGTAGTTATGTACTTACCTTAATGTTCCATGTTTGTAGTGCATCTCGCCTATATTCTTGCATCCCGCCCTCCAACCCCCTTCCTGTTTCTGGGGGATCTGGTGGACCATTTTGGTGCTGCCTGACATTGTTCTTTTTGTTGTCCACCTGGAATAGATTATATTTCTAATCCTTTGCTGTATTTGTACAGCTCTTATTTTACTATTACCTGATAGGTATTTATTGCTTTCTAGCAAACTAGATATGGGGATTCCCCGTGAGGCACTATGGGATAGGGGCTATCCTCGAGCCAGGTAAAGCTCCCGAGCTTTAGTTTCGGCCGAGTCGGAGCCGAATATCTGCTCCAAACCCATCCAGCAAGAATGTAGGCAAGATGGACTACAAACATGGAACGTTATGGTAAGTACATAACTTATTTTTATTTTCCATGCTGACAGGATTTCCCTCAGGACTAACCCTTCCTTTATGCCTAAAGTGGTGTCCAGTGTGCTCTCAACCAATCCATCCATTTGCCAACCTTCTTCCCTAATCCTCAAAATAAAGGGGAAAGGATCCTGCACTCTTTGGATGCGCACAGACAGCTCAGATTCTACCTTGATAGGACTAAGCCTTTCAGAAAATCTGACCAGTTGCTGCAGGGGCAGAGGGCAAGGCCATTTCAAAACAAACTATTTCCAAATGGATAGCACACGGCATCCATTTCTGCTACAAGCACCATGGAAAACCAACCCCTCCAGGTGTCGGAACACATTCCACTAGGGCTACATCTACCTCTACAGCATTTCTCAGGGGAGTCCTTACCAGGGACATCCTGGAAGCTGCTGCCTGGAGTTCAGTACACACATTCACCAAGTAATTACCACCTGCCTATCTTTTCCAAATCCAGGGCAGGTTTTGCTACAGCAGTCTTACAAGGCCTACTGCAACAGTGAAACACGAAGAACATAGTACAGTTGTGTACACTTACCATAAATGTAGATGTTCGAGTGTATTCACTGTTGCAGTCCTGGTTTCCATCCCTCCAGTCCCCTGGTTTTCTCTCTTTCTCCTCTCTATGGCTATTCCTACTAGTATTGGTTTTTACTTTTTACTGGTGGTGTTTTCCCCACCATATCCTAGCTCCATATTTGGGGGCTCCTGACATTTCGGGCTAGAAAAACTGATGTGATGGCATCGGCTGCCTGTGTTTATACCCCTAACGACCTGTCGTCAAGGAAGAAGAGACAGCATCTGACGCAGAAATACTGTGTCTGGTATTCGGGCTGACTGAGGGCTACCTGCAGGCAGATAACCCAAGTGTGATGACTGCAACAGTGAATACACTCAGAACATCTACAGTTATGGTAAGTGTACACAAATGTACTTTTCCAATGCAGCAGAAGGTTCCTCACGGGCGGTGGGTTCAGGCATTGCCATTAGGCGTCATGCCTGGCTGCACCTAAGCGGGTTCGCAGAGGCCTTCACGGTGTCGTTTATTAAAGCTTGCTTTGATGGTTCCACTCTCTTTGGTCCCAGCGTAAAAGAAACATTGACACGCAATGAACAGGAAGGAAAGACATTGTTGGCCATCAGGATTAGATTTTCTACCCCTCAAAGGTTCTTTTCTAAGACCCAGAAAGAGAATAAGAAAATGTAGTTTTGTAAGGCGTAATCTTCCTTCAAGGTTGTTCAAGATGATTCCTCTTTCAGGGGATGGGGGAGAGGTTTCAATGGCAGACATCACCTCAGGGGCAGGGGAGGCCCACAAAATCAAGGTTTCAGGGAGTCTTTATCTGAGAAACCTTTTCAGCGTCCCTGAGGCGTTGCCTGACTGTCCTTCCCTGGAGGCAGTCGGGGGTCGGTGGTCTCTGCACCTTTTAGCCCGGGCAAATATCACAAACGATCAAGGGGTGCTAGCCATTATATCCAGGGGCTGTTGCATTCCCTTTTCGGAGAATCCCTCAAAGATCAGAACTCTTCCAGAGGTGCCACCCACTCAAAAAAAGTTGGCCCAACAGGAGTTCATGAACCTTCTTCGAAAAAGAACCATCCAAGAGGTCCCCACAGGACAGAGAGGATCCAGAGCTTATTCCCGCTTCTTTTTAGTGCCAAAGAGAACAGGAGACCTGCGTCCTATTCTGGACCTCAGTCTTCTAAACCTGTTTGTACAGAAGTCAAAGTTTCAAATGGTCACTGTGCAGTCGATTGTGCCCCTTTTGCACAGCAATGACTGGATATACTGAGTGGATCTCCAGGACGTGTACTACCATATTAAGAGTGACCAACGGTCCAGGAGATTTTTCTACTTTCGCTTGGGAACCGATCACTTTCCGTTCAGGGTCTTGCCCTTTGGTCTCACCTCAGCCCCCCCGGGTATTCACCAAATGCATGGCAGTGGTGGCAGCTCATCTCTGGCTGCAGGGACTCCAGGTGTTTTCCTATTTAGACGATTGGCTCCTTACTGTCCCCACAAAACATCAACTATTGGACAACATACATTCCCTGCTGTCCCTGTTCCATCAGTTGGGAATTACTGTAAACCTTGCCAAGTCCTTCTTGATTCCAGCTCAAGATCTGGGGTTCATAGGAACTCTATTGGATGCCACCTTACAGATTGCAGCTCTTCCTCTTTGCAGTGTAACTCTGATACGCTCTCATGTTCAAGTTCTGCTGGAGCAAACTTGCCCTCCAGCTTCACACATCCTCAGGCCTCTAGGATCCATGGTGGCTGCCATTTATTTGGTTCTGCTGGCAAGGTACTACAAGAGAGTTCAACAGTGGATCTTTGCAGTTCAATGGTCAGTGTTTCATCATCCCCCATCATTCACTTTGCCTCACCCCAATTTGTTGGAAACATCTCTTGTGGTGGATTCGCTCCCCGGTCCTCTTAGCAGGCAGGTCCCTCTCTCCCCGATTCCCACAGCCACTGTCACCACAGATGCTTCTCTCCTAGGGTGGTGGGGTATTTCCTGGAAAAGACGGTCCAAGGGACATGGTCCCCCTTAGAGACCAAGCTGCACATCAGTATTCTGGAGATGAGAGCCGTCCTTTTATCATTGCAATCCTTCCAGGATTGCCTCCCTCAGGGAATGATTGCAATTCTATTGAACAGCATGGTGGTTGTTTGGTATATAAACAAGCAAGGGGGCACACATTCTTATCTGCTTTGTCGCGAGGCCATGAGGGTATGGGACTGGGCGATGTCCACGGGGCATTTTCTCATTGCAACACACATTCCCGGAGCATCCAACATTTTGGCAGACAAATTGAGCAGGGCTATGCTGACCCCTCACGAGGGGTCCCTGAATCCAGTGGTGGCTCAACAGATTTTCCATCAGTGGGGCTATCCGAGCTGTTATCTGTTTGCATCTCCTCTCAACCACAAATGCAGCAGTTTCTTTGCATTGATCCCCCCAGAGGGGGAATCCCTCAGGGATGCACTCACGCACGATTGGCCTCCAGGTCTCCTTTATGCCTTCCCACCTTTGGCTTTAATTCCCAGCGTACTTCAGAAAGCCAGACGCCTCAAGACACAATTGATTCTCATTGCCCCCTTCTGGCCTGGGCAGGTGTGGTTCCCCCTTCTGTGGTCTCACTTGAGGCATCCACTCTGGGGTGTTCGATCCATTTCCGGATCTAATATCACATCTGTCTCTACTTCGTTCCCGAATCTTCAGATCCTTCGTCTGACAGAGTGGTATGTCCACTCCGGTGGTCTTGGCTAAGTCCAGGCTAGTCTCTCCCATGAAGGGTATTATCCTTGCTTCCCTGAGATCTTCCACTAGGAAGGTGTATAACAGCAAATGGAAGAGATTTTCAATCTGGGCAAAGAACAAGAACCTGGACCCCTTTTCGGCTTCCATTCCTGAGATTCTTCTCTTTCTGGCCTCTCTTTTTGAGGAAGGGGCCAGTTTTTCCACGATGAAGTTTCAGGTAGCAGCAATTTAAAATTTTCATCTTAACGATGAATCTACCTTTTCTTCTCGGCTCTGCAAAGCCTTTTTGAAAGGTGTATTTCTGTTACGGCCCCCTGTTAAGGACCCGTTTCCACCGTGGGATCTTGCTTTGGTGCTACAGGTGTTAACAAAACCTCCCTTTGAACTGGCTGCATCCTGTGATCTCAAATTTCTTTCTTGGAAGACTGCCCTTGTAGTGGCAGTAACTTCAGCGAAGAGGGTCTCTGAGCTGCAAGCTCTTACTATTATGCCACATTACTTAATTTTCCATAAGGACAGAGCATCTCTGAAACCTAATCCATCTTTCATGTCCAAGGTAGCTTCTCAGGCTAATCTCAATCAATGTATTCAACTTCCAGTATTCTTCCCTAATTATGCCAATAAAGGGGAATATATTATGCACGCCTTGGATGTTCATCGCCAAGTACATTTCTATTTACATAGGACCAAGGAATTTTGATGTTCAGACCAGTTGTTTGTAGCCTTTTCTGTAAACAGAAAGGGCAGGGGCATATCGAAAGTTATGGTCTCCCGCTGGATTTCACATTACATTTCCTTCAGTTACTCTTCAAAAGGTGTTCCTTTATCTACATTAGTAAAGGCTCATTCCACCAGGGTGGTGTCTACCTCAGCTGCCTTTGCAGATCGTCAATCATTAGATGATATTTGTGCAGCAGCAATGTGGTCTTCACCTCACATGTTCATTTCCCACTATAAGCTGGATTTCATCTCTAGGGGAAGGGCTTCCTTTGGCTCCATGGTTCTTCTGCATGTCCTTCCTTGAGGCCTCCCAGGATTCAGGTAGTTGGGGACTCTGACCCTAACGTGAGGAATGGTGACTAAGATAACATCAGATTTATAGTTATGTATTTACCATAACTTGGTATCTGTGTTATCTGTAGTCACCATTCATCACGGTCCGACCTTCCGGCCCCCTTCCTGAGAGATTAGCAGGATGTTGGTGGACCTGTGTTGGTGGTAATTGTTTTGGTCTGTCTTCCTTCATTATGCAAACTCGATCTGAGGGATTAGAGGGCAGCAGGGCATCATGGGAGGGGAGGAGCTTGAGCTAAGCTGTTGTCCGAGTGTGCTGACTCGGATCTGATATCAGATCCTAGACACTAACGTGATGAATGCTGACTACAAATAACACAGATGCCAAGTTATGGTAAGTACATAACTATAATTTATGTAAATGTATATATTTTTGAAAAGTCCTTTGCCCATCTGTACAGTTCATAAACATTGCCAAAAATGTGTCAAGTAACACCATATATGTTAGTAAAGGAAAATGTTTTATATAAATAAAGTTAATTTCCAGCACATTATCCCTGTGAATAATGACAGATTCCTGCAAATAAAACTGAATGCAGCAGCAAGTAGTTTTAATTGCTTTTTAAGAACATGATCAGAGACTTAATACTTTTTGAAACCATTTAGTACAGTACCCACAATGCAGTCAGGAAGAAGAATGAAATCAATGTTTTCACTATTGATATTGAAGACCAGCACTGGTTCAGATTGGCTGCACTCAAGCCCATTAGAATTCATAGTGGATTACGCTCTCTTTCCTTTTCAGATATTAGATGTCTGATTAAGTTTCTCAACTTGTATAATTGTCATGAATTTTAAAGATCTCAGATCCAGTGCATTTTCCCCCTTCGCCAATTCCATGTTTTCACTTTAGGCCAAGGAATGAACTCTTGAACTGGTGAATCAGGTTTGTAAGAACAGGCTTGTTTGCCAGCTCTGTTTTAACATTTACCAGTGCCTGCTGTCGCAAACATTGTAGAAGAGCCTCATCTGTTTTGTTGCACTTCACTATCGTACTTAGTAAAAAAAATTTCCAGGCTGGAAAATGGTTCTCTCGAGTAACAAGCTAAGAAGCTGTATGAAGTTTGAAAGGTCTCTCCATTCAATGCTTTAGCAAGCCAGTAACGGTAAAGTTCACATTAGTCTAGGAGGTGCAACTCCTTCACCAGTAACATGCCTAAAGTGAATTAAAAGAAAAGTAAATAATATATCTGCTTTAAGTTTAAATGGACTTTTACAGAAAATAGCAGTATAGGTTCATATGCAAAGTACTAGGCTAGCTGTCCTTGCGAGACATTTTAAGCAAACTAGTTTCCTTTTTTGTGTTCCAACTTATCCCATTTGGTTAGAAATTGGCCTTATCCATCCCATGGTCAATAAATATATATTAACTGGATCATACCATTGATAATTTTTCAAGAACCATGCATGTGATAAAGCTTTTAGGAGCTGCTTCTGTCTGTTAGTAGTATAGGAGTCAGTCCTGGGGAAAGTTTCTGTTTTCCATCCATAGATCCAAGTTGCGCTTGAATATGGATATGGATGAACTTTATTCCGTGTGGACGGGAAGTCTGTTCCAGAGCAGTGGTATCTTCTGCAAGGTATACTTATTCCTCCAAACCATTCTGTTGATGTTGAAGAAAAGGTTTAAATCCCTAGACTGAATGTTTCTGATGATATTTGACTTGCAATGTGCAGTAAATCCGTCCGTATTAGGGCAGAGGATGCCTTGTATGCCAGACACAGGTCACCTCTTAGCAGTCTGTAGGATACTAGGTATAGTGACAGGGCTTTGAGTCTGTCCATGTAGGGTATGTTGTTTAGACTTTGTATCCTTTTAGTATGTTATTTCTGTGGGCATTTCATTTGCTGCATGTGTCTGGACAGATGCATGCCAAAGGAAGCATTGTATTCAATAATTGCCCTAATGTGAGCTGAGTAAAAGGGGACACTGACATATCTAGATCTAGGCACAGTCCCTTTGTCCATAAGCTGTGCAGTATAGAAGGACTTTCTTACAACAATGGACACATGTCCGTCAAAAGTTAGGTCACTGTCATAAGTTCCTAAATCCTGAAAAACTGGATCAACTCTTAGGGTTTCCATGCCTCAAAGTTTTTGTCCTTGTATTTGGTTTCCCAGCAGTATATCTCCCTGTCCTGTGGCTACATCTTCCTAACTGTAATAAATGTATGCAATTCAGTTGGAGTACACTATTTCATTATCAGCATTTCTTTATATTCAGTATAGTTTGCCTGCTGTCACTTTATTGGCTCATATACATAGTTCATTTGTATTTCACAGCAAGTTACTTTTCTTGGAATTGAGGTAAGTGTATTTTTCATTATGGTTCAGTTACATTTTTCCCTTATTAACTTCCCATCGTTTCTAGCACGAGTAGTTGCAGGTTATCACTTCATGAAGTATACTTTCTCTGGGTAAGGAAAAACATGCTTGATACTTAAGTTGCAACTTGAAAAATTATACAGGGCACATGAGATGACATCTTGAAAACAGATCTTATACATGTGTGTAAGCTACACAGAATTAAACATACATGTGAGAGCTTTTAGGAAGGCTGGACTTCAGATAAATATGTTATGGTTCTGAGTTATCACACCTGCATGAATTAAGCAGGTATTTCGATCAGTTCCAAGAAGAAATTCCATCAGTCTGATAAAAAATAAAGCCTTCCTAAACTGACCAGGGTGGCTAATAGTTTTGGTGCCATATGGCTCCATGTTCAAAAATTATGTTGTAGCTGCATTTGATTTATTACTTTTATTGTTTGTTAAATGGTCAGGTGTGCTGGTATATGGCCATTGGACCATTTTTATCCATGATCCTGGCCACCACAGGGCAAAGGTGAATCTCAGGCTTCCACTGTATATGCATTTGTGTTTTGCATGTGGCAGGAAATAGATCACCTAGAGAAAACTAAAACAGACATGGAGAAAATGCATACTCTTATGCAGGGAGCTGCAGTCAGAAGTAAACCTTGTACTCTGAAACCACCAGACAGAGAGGCTGTGTCACTATGCTACCCTGTAGGGCAGAAGTATCAGATGTCCTTCTATTTCTGTGTTGCAGTATTCATACTGTGGGATTTTCCGCCTCAGGCAAACCGACGTCGGCTCCTTTACAAAAGCTTAAGCCTGGCTGCTGTAGGTGCATGGGATGTCACCCGCAGGGCTATGAACCTGAGACAGTAAATGTGACGTCTGCACGCACAGACCTCAGAACATTTCAGCCGCAGACGATGTTACTTTGACCACTTCACTCCTACGATCGAAGACATCTAAAGATAAGTACCCCGTTGGGGATTTTTCTCTTTCATACGCTTGTTTGGTTGCTGTAGACCGCCTATTAGCCGATGTATGAGAAAAAGAGCAACTGTAACTGCGGGCACCAGATACTGCACAAAGACTCTCACGATCAGTGTGTGTTTTGCTTAGGAAAGGAGCACAATCATAAGGCCTGCCCAATTTGTCAGTCTTTCGTACCAAAGACCCTACACAGCTGTCTGGCTGTGCTTAACTTATATTTGGAAAATCAAAGACTAAAATGCTTACTCTCAGGGTGGATCCCGAGTTGGCCACCCAAGCCGAAAATCCAAGGAAGAAGGCCAAGGTTTCCAGGCCTTCTCCCGATGTCGCTCCGCCGTCTGCTGTCCCACCGGCTCCCGATATGGGGGCCAAGGAGCACCCGATTACTCCTTCAGCTTTGACAACTCCTCTGGAAGAGGCCATTTCTGCAGCCATGAAAAGCACGTCCACGGAGTTAAGCCAGAAGCCAGCCATAACCAACGTCGTGGGGGAACCGACACTTGGTCGGCCGATCGAGACTTCTGTTCCAGCCCAGGCCTGTGTTTCTAAGCCTACCCCTAAGCCCACCTCAATCAAGAAAAAACAAAAGACTAAACACTTTGAGCCCCACACCTCAAGGAGCTCCAGATTGGCAATCATTTACCAATTCACTAATGCAGGCCTTTATGGCTGTTAGGCCCCCCAGGCCCTGCACCTGCCGACATTCCTGTGCTGAAGCCTAGGCCAGCTTCTGCTTCCTCCATACCTTTAACCACTACTCTTCAGGTGGGAGAAGAAGAACTACAGCAGTCCTAGTCCTATTCTGAGGAATCCATTTCATATGTCTCTCAAATTGCTTCACTTGTGGATTATTAATCCCCAGATGAAGACATTATTGAAGGAGATTCCCCACCAGAGGACATTACCTTTGGGGAAAATATTACAAAAATGATAGAGTACTTAAAGTGAGATACTGCCTTAATGTCAGATACCCAGAAAAGATATTTTGAACTTCTGCAGCTTGAGTCACTATCCCCTTCAGCTATTCCTCCTGTGCTTCCAGCTTTCCTGGCTGTCTTTAACTCTGTCTCCAAGAACCCTGATTCACAACCTCCTGCCCTAAAAGGTCAACTAGATTTTACAAAGTGCCTGATGACCAGAAATGTCTGGTTACACCCCCCCCCCTGGCTGACCCAGCAGTTATTGCTGTGTCTCCAGACAGACAGTCTAGACAATTACCCTCTGCTTCACTTTTACCAACTGATAAAGAGAGCAAAACCATGGACACAATGGGTAAAAAGGTATACACTTCCTGTACCCTGGCGTTCAGGGCTATTAATTACCAAACCCAGATGGTGAAATACTCCCTGGACCTTGTGTCCCAGGCTTCCACCTTGCTGGCCTGTACCCCAGAATGTCCAACCAAAGCTGACTACACAAGTAGCCAGACACTATCAGGTGCAGTTATGATGCAGCAGAGGCTTCAGCCAGGTCTGCATTTGCCTTACGCAGATACTCCTGGCTTCGCTTGCAACCTCTACCAGAGGATTTTAAATCCAAAATCATGGATGCTTCCCTGGACTGCAGTCTTTTATTTGGGAAAAACTCAGCAGAACTTTTCAAAAGCTTACAAGAGAAAAGCAAAGCACTACAAGACATTAAACATCTGCTGGTGTCCCCATTCCCTAGATATCCTAGGAACTACCCAGCAAAAACATCCTTTGTCAGAAGGACTCCTTCATCTTCACACCCTTCCTCCTCAAGGCCCTGCAGGACATCCAGGAGACGGCCTTACTCCAGACCCCACCCCAACTTTTTCCTGACAGAGGGGACTCCTCTTCCACATGACTGTCTTGCTCAACTGCCTCTGTCCTCCCGCCTTACCCACTGCCTTCCCTTCTGGAAATCCATCACAGCAAATCTTATCCAAAAAGGATGTTTCTTATCCTGGAAGTTAATACCAAAACCATAAAGAATCCCTTTCCCTCAAGAAGTCAGCTTCATCTACTCCCTCTCATTCTGAAAGAACTCCTGGCTCAAGGAACTATAGAAGCGGTTCCCACAGGGCAAGAAGGACAAGGCTTCTATTCTTGTCCTTTCCTAGTTCCAAAAAAGGATGGCCCTTGGAAACCAATCCTAGACTTATCATATTTGAACCTGTTCCTGAAGGTTCCCTCCTTCATTTAGCTTTTCCTTCAAACCCTCCTACCCCTCATCCCTTCCCAAGCCTTCATGGTCATTCTGGACCTTAAGGATGCTTACCTGCACACTCCTATTAGACCATCCCACACTAAGTTTCTGCGCTTTACTGACCACTCTTCATACGTTCATTTTACAGCCTTGCCCTTTGGCTTGTCTGCAGCCCCCCCAGAGATTTTACAAAGTGCTTGGCCCCAGCCAATGTCTATTGCAGAACCAAGGGAATCCACACCTTCCCTAATCTGGATGACATTCTCATTCTGGCAGAATCAGAGTCCACCCTACAGACCCATCTCAAGTTCACCATGTCTCTCCTCCACAACTTGGGATTCACCTTAAACCTTCAGAAATCCTCTCTACTTCCTCAACAAGACAAAGTATTCCTAGGCTGCAGGATAAGGACAGACCTAATGAGATCCTTTCTCCCACCAGACAAAGTACAGTCTCTCTCCACTCATTTTCTAAGCCTACTTTCAGAATCTCATCTCTCTGCAAGACAATTTCTGCAAGTCCTAGGTCTTATGGCAGCTACTATTCCCATGCTCCCATTAGCCAGGATGCACATGAGAAAATTCCAACAGTACCTAAAGAATGTGTGGTCTCAGAGCCAACATCCACTAGACAAACTTATTCCCCTTCTGCCCTGCTTATAAACAGAGTTGAAGTGATGGATTCATCAAACCAGACAGAACCAGGGCATTCCTCTTCAGCTCCGCCCACCACTCAATCCATGCACACAGGTGCATCAGACCTAGGGTGGGGGGCAACATTAAAGGACTTCAGGGTACAACACTGTTAGACCCCTACCCTGCAAAAGCAACACATCAGTGTCGGAGAAATGACTGCAGTCTTTCTGGCTCTAAAAGCTTTCCTTCCCATCTTGCAACCAGGGCTGCTCCACATTGTGACAGACAACGCAACTGTCATGTGGTATCTCAACAAACAAGGTAGAACAAAGGCGTACAGGTATGCCGGATAACCCTACAAATCTGGAATCTAGCAGCCAATCACAACCTTTTCCTGCAGGCCCCTTACATCCCCTCTCAGGAAAACAAATAAGTAGACTTACTCAGGAGAACATACTCTCAACAACATGAATGGATGTTATACAGGGACACCTTCCCCAGAACAGACAACTAAACAAATTCTGCACCAGGGATCACACTCCACTAGCCTGGAGGGTGAATGCCTTCAGCTTTCCATGGAAGGGAGTGTTCCTGTATGCCTTTCCTCCCTTCCCGCTAATAAAAAAGGTCCTACTGAAGATCAAGAAAGACCAACCAAAAATCTTGCTGGTGACTCCCTATTGGCCAAGGCAACACTGGTTCCCCTTCTTCTCTCCCTAGCCAAGGGCAATCACCACAAGTTACCCCACAAGGTGGACCTACTCACACAACAAAAAGGATCTCTCATTCACCCTCAGCTGCTTTTGCTGCATCTAACACTTTAGGTGATCAACTTCTGATCCCTTTTAGACAACATTACTCAGAGGACGTGCTCTCAGTCCTGAGGGAGGCCAGGAACTCAACCACTAGGAAAAACTGTTTGTCTAAATGGCAGAGATTCTCAAAATGGTATTCCTTTAAGGACAAGGAACCTTTTCAGGTAGATCCCTTACTTGTCCTTAGCTATATATGCAAGCTCATTAAGGAAGGACTACCATATTCTTCATTGAAAGTCCACCTTTCTGCCATATCAGCCTGCTTGCCTTTATAGCCACCTCTGCTTTCCAGACTGGACGTTAAACTTTTCCTGAAAGGGGTCTTGCATATCAGACCACCAAGAAAACCCATCCCTCCCCCCTAGGATCTCAATTTCATGCTGGAAAAACTCAACTTACTTCCTTTTGAACCAGCCAACACAGCTTCTCTACAAATGTGCACATGGAAAACCATTCTTTTAGTGGCCGTTGCCTCCACTAGAAGTGTGTGTGTGTGTGTGTGTGTGTGTGTGTGTGTGTGTGTGTGTGTGTGTGTGTGTGTGTGTGTGTGTGTGTGTGTGTGTGTGTGAACTACAGGCCCTCATGGCCTGTCCACCTTACACTACCTTCCACAATGACATGGTGGCCCTGTGCACAAACCCTTCCTTCATGCCCAAAGTGGTGAATGAACTGTCCTTAAGCCAGTCCATTCACTTACCTTCTTCACCTCTACAACTAATACCGCAGAGAGGATCCTTCATTCCATAGATGTGCACTGACAGCTGAGATTCTACTTAGACAAAACTAAGTCCTTCAGAAAATCTGACCAGCTCTTCATCTCCTACCACCCCAGGGCTCTGAGTAAGGCAGTCTCCAAACAAACCATTTCCTGTTGGATCAAGATTCCATTCTTTTCTGCTACTCACATCATGGCAAACAATTGCCTCAAGGAATTAGTATTCATTCCGCGAGAGGCATGGCTACCTCCAGAGCCTTTATTAGAGGGCTGGACACAGCCTCCATCTTGGAAGCAGCTACCTGGTCTACAGTTCACACTTTCACATAACACTATAAGCTAGACCAGGTCTCCAGGGCCAGAGCAGGATTTGCCAGGGCAATCCTGCAGGGATTGGTAGAATTCTCTACCTCTGCCCCCTCCTTCACTCCTTCTAAGCTGTGGTACTCTCCCACAGTATGAATACTGCAACATAGGAATAGAAGGACATAGAATAGTTGTGTATAATCTTACCATAACCATAGATGTCCTTCTCTTCCATGTTGCAGTATTCCTTCCCACCCTCCATACCCCCTTTTTTTTCTTTCTGTACTGGATGGTTGGTCTTTTGACCTCTGTACCCAATCAATACAGGCTAATCTGTACAGCCCTTCAAAGACATTTGCTCCATAGCCGCAACTTGTTCTTTTGTACACCTTATCCTGGGCTTCAAATTCTGAGGTCTGTGCATGCAGACGTCACATTTATGGTCCCCTGGTTTATGGCCCTGCATGTGACATCTCATGCACCTACAGCAGCCAGGCTTAAGCTTTTGTATAGGAGCCATCAGGTCGCCTGAGGCAGAAAATCCCACAGTATGAATACTGCAACACGGAAGAGAAGGACATCTATGGTTATGGTAAGATTTTACGCAACTATTTTATACTTTTATGAAGAGGGATCTTTTTTCCTAACCTCCCACCCCTACTGTAAGAATGTTGAAGTAGCTCTTCTGGAGATTGTACTTCTCAGTCTTTCTTTGGTAGAGAGGATCTCATCAGGTAATTTAAAAAATTTGGAAAAAAAATGAAATCTTATGTTAGAGTCATTTCATAGTTCACTAGCCCCCCCCCCCCCTTCCCACACACACATACACACCTTCCTGCCCTTCATAATCATCACCTGTAAGCAAAACAAAAAAGTTCACATTTTTTGAGCAGTTTGCTTTGTGTGGTAACATAGTGATTGATTTTGACGATTGTTTATTCAGTGCATGCAGAAGACTTTAACCATGCTTGAAGTTCCAGAGACTCCTCAGGATTGTCCTCATCTGGCCTGGTATTAGATCCAGAAGTTATGACAAGAGAAAACAGTAAAACTCATAACACCTTCAGAGCAAAGAAAAGGGCACTGTCCAAGGTTAAAATTTTCATACCAGTTGCAGGTCATGCAGCTCTCAAAAAGTGCAGAAGTTCAGTGTAATCCCCTCCTTTTTCTTTTATTTGAACAAAGAGAAAAATAAATACCTTTTAGATCCCTTTGAGATAACACAACTAACAATTTTTGTGTTGTACAGAAGTTCATAACTGTGTCTTTTTTCCCCTCAGCCCTTATTCAGAAAAATGCCTGAATTATTGCAATTAATATGAAAGATACCTATCTTCAAAGTATTGTTTGTCTCTCTCACATATACTGCCTTAGGTGCAGAGTACAAAAGTTTTAATTTTCTGTCAATACACCTTCTTCTATTTGGACTGGCAGTTGCACTAGGGGCATTCACAAAGTGCTTGGCTTCAGTGTTAACTGCTTTTAGGTCTAGAAACATTTACATACTCTTTTTTTTTTTTTGCTGTTTTTTATGTCAGATATTTCTACCCAGGGCCATGTCAACTAGATGTTCACAACTGTAGTGATTACTACGAATTGTAATAAAATCTCACACTGAATGGTGTTCCTGTATGTGCTCATAGAACCATTCAAAAATGAAGTTTTCCTACAACAGGGAAAAGGAAAGAGTATCAATATTTTTTCTAAATTGTCTAGGAGAAGGAACTGACAGTTGTAAGGTAGTATCTCAGAGCTGTAGAATACGTGGCCTGTTGCATTTTCACAGTACCAAGTGCCGTGATGCACACACAGTGAGCTCAGTGAGTATTAAGATCCTTAATGAGTCAGTCTTTCAATGGTTTGATCAGCTCCATCCTTCCAGATGTCTTCTGGACTTGCATTGGTGGCAATCACTTAAATATGTCATAAAAATACTGATGGAAAGCATA
This sequence comes from Protopterus annectens, assembly GCF_019279795.1. Classification (NCBI taxonomy): domain Eukaryota; kingdom Metazoa; phylum Chordata; order Ceratodontiformes; family Protopteridae; genus Protopterus; species Protopterus annectens. The sequence goes on along the minus strand of NC_056741.1, from coordinate 872,856,450 downwards.
CAGTCATCTCAGATTATTGCATAAAATACCTTAGAATATTGGTTGGAGAGTGATGTTTTCTTCTGTTATTTAAGGAAACTGAAATTCATCTCTGATGCTACAGTAGGTAAACATGAAAGAAATGAGGGCAGTATGGCTAGCCTTAAGAATTTTTCAGTTTTTTCCAAACAGGTTCTGTAATGGTTCAGACAGATGCCACCAAAATTCTGTCCTGGGGATGTTTCGGTGAACTTTTGTCAGTCTAAATCCCTGAAGATGAGAGGATGAAGAGAGTCTCTTGCATACTTTGGATGTGTATAGGCATGTCAGATAGTGACAGAACTCTCTTTTATCGATTCATAGGTAGGTACTAGGCTATCTGCCCAAAGGCATTTATAAGTCTAGCCGGAATGTGTTGGCTTTCGCTGCCCCCTTAGATTAGATGTTCTTCATGTTTCACTGTTGCAGTCATTACATTTGGGTTATCTGCCTGCAGGTAGCCCTCATCCAGCCTGAATACCAGAGTCTTCGGGTTTCTGCGTTGGATTCTGTCGCTTCTTCCTTGACATCAGGTCGTCAGGGGTATAAAACATGCAGCTGACGCTATTACAGCAGTCTTTCTTGCCGTGCGGTGCCCGAAGCAGAAGCAGTGCACAAGTGCCGGTCGGCCGACTCCTGAAATTTTCATTTTCGAGTTTCAGGCCCGAAGTCTTCAAAAAAGCTAAGTACCACGTTGGGGATCTTTTTTCTTGCTTTAACCGATGTCAGTAAAAGTTAACAATTGTCATACCTGTGGAAAGCAAATATCTCATAGAGATTTTCATTCTTATTGCATCCCCTGTTTAGGTCTAGACCACGACGTCCCTCATTGTCAGTTCTGTGCCTTGTTCAACACCCGAACTATTCGTCGTCGGGCTATTTTTGCAGCTAATTACTTTCGTACTCGTTCTGTGTACTCCGAAATGGCTTCGTCAAGCCATCAGACTACCGATCTTCCGAAAAAACATAAGGATAAAGACAGAGACAGACCGCATAGGTCCAAAACTGCCGATGACGCTTCCGTTAAGCTAGTCACCAGTCCGCCGGTACTCCGTGAGGCACATTTGCAGCCACTGATACCCACTACTTCTGATTCACAGGCCTCTACTGAGACCCATTCGTATGCCGCGAGATGCTTCTTCAACTATTGAACCTGCGGATGTCTCTACCTTGGATGGGTCCGGAGCCGCTGTGCAGGCACCGGCTTATGAGGGTGTATACAGGCCTACAGACATTCATATTAAACTGACGCCATCGTTTTCATTCAGGCCAAAACCTCACACTATACCTAGAAAACCGACGACCAAACCGAAAGCTCAGGCCCGTATACCTAAAAAACAAATGCTTAGAATGGCTGAAGACCTTATTACCTTAATTAGGGGAAGCCAGCCTTCCCCCTCTAAGAGCCCTAGAACTGATTTTCTTTCTGATTCTTCTGATCAGGAATCTGATATTTCTGCTCATTCTGATTACCAGGATTTGCCCTTATCTACTTATGAGGATTCTGATGCAGAGGATTCCATTCCCTCTGCTTCCCCTCCAGAAGATTTTTTTTTCGGTGAAACCTTGCACACTCTTAGGGAGCATTTCCACTGGGAAAGCCAGGATTACTCTGAGTCCAAAAAGAGACTTAGGGAATTCTTACTGCTACCACAACACAGGCCTTTAGCTATCCCTCTTGTTCTGGACATTGTGGATGATGCTTTCTTGGAATCTAGCCTTACCCCAGACACTTTACCTCCAGCTCCCAGAAAACATGACAGGTACTACAGAGTACCTGACTCTCACAAGTTCCTCTTCAAGAATCTTTCTGCGGATCCAGAGACCATTTCCCAAGGACCAAAAGGCATTAAGGCTACTGCTGCCAAAATTCTACCCCTTCTGATAGAGAATCTAGAGCCTTGGTCAGATGGGTTAAGAAGGTATACACTTCTGCTGCTTTGGCCTTTAGGGCTTTAAATTGCCAGTTTCATATGTTAAAGTGTCAGCAGCATATTATGGGACTACTAGACAGAAAATGGTGTTGATTCCAGACGGTGCTGAGTACAAAGAATTGCAAGATTTAATGCATTCTGCCGAACAAGTTGTTAAACATACTTTGCATTGTGGTTTTGACGCGTTAGAAGCATCTTGCAGGGCTGCTGTCACTGGGTCTGTATTTAGAAGACATGCTTGGCTTAAGGAACAAAACTTGCCAGATCATGTTAAAGCTAAATTACTGGATGCTCCCTTAAACCAAGACCGCCTTTTTGGCAACAGAGCAGAAGTCGTCCTCAAAAGGATGGAGGAAAAAGCTAAATCTATGCAAACTGTTAAAGATTTCCTACAAGTACAGCCTCCCAGATTCAGTAGGCATTGGTCTTCAAAGAACTGGTCCTTTCCAGTCCCTTTCAGGCCTTCTCAGTCCAAACCCAGGAACAGCAGAACACCTAGGCTACAGTCTCAGACTATGCACAGACCTAAGCAGTGGGGGGCTCCCACTTCCAAATCAGGGAGTAGTAAGTCACCCCCCTAAGGAAAAATGGCACAATGACTGAACCTTAAACCTTCCAAGCCCTGCTCCACTACCTGCTCCTTTCGGGGGAAAGTTCGCCCTGCATGCAAAAAACTGGGAACTCATCACCCAGGACAAATGGGTTTTGAACATAGTTTCCCAAGGATACAGATTCCACTTCCACACACTACCAACCCCAAATGGTTGGCCAGACCTACCCCCAAATCAGGAGGTCCAACAGCAGGTTCTCTCTCTTCTCAGTATCAGGGCTATTCAACCTGTCCCAGCAGAACAAAGGGGACATGGTTTTTATTCAAGACTTTTTCTGGTACCCAGAAAAGACAACTCCTGGTGTCCTGTCCAGGACCTGTCTATTCTCAACATCTTTCTGGTGGTTCCAAAATTCAAAATGCTAACTCTTCAACAGTTTCTTCCTGTGCTATTCAAGGATTCCTGGCTGGCAACTCTAGACTTTAAAGGAAGCTTATCTGCACATCCCAATAAGAGGATCCTGCAGACAATACCTATATTTTAGGGTGGGCTCCATGCACTTTCAGTTCTCTGCACTTCCCTTTGGCTTATCTACTGTACCCAGGGTGTTCACAAAGTGTCTAGCTCCAGCCATTGCATTTTGCAGGTGGAGAAATATTCAAATTTACCCATACTTGGACAATTGTCTGATTCAGGCAGAAAGCCAGGACTTGCTTTTACAACACCTGGCATTAGTAAAGAAACTTCTAACCTCACTGGGGTATACCATCAACGAAAAAAAATCTCACCTAGTACCCTGCCAACAGATTGTATTCCTGGGAGCAAGCTTGACCACAACTTCCCAGATGGCATTTCTCACTCCAGAGAAGCAAGTTTATTTGACAACCTACTTCAGACTGTTGGTCACAAAACCCCACCTTTCTGCAATCTTGTTCCAGAGCATGGGAAGTCTCTGGGACAGGAAGCTATCCCTCCAGCATGTCCTATTTATTGTAGTGGTGCAAGCTCTGTGGGTCATGGCCTCTTGCATTCTACTATTTCCATATGCAAGACTGCATATGAGGAAACTCCAATGGTATCTAAAAAGCCTATGGTGTCAACATTCTCAGGACCTGGAAACAATTATTTCTATCACTCCTTGTATAAAGACAGAGTTCCTCTGGTGGGCAGAGGCCTGCTATCATGACAAGGGACTCCATTTCACTCTACCCCCTGCTGCCCAAACCCTAACAACAGACACATCAGACTATGCATGGGGGGCTCACATGGCAGGGCAGTGCATTCAGGGGAAATGGAACCCAAGACATATGCAGCTGCATATCAATCAAAAAGAAATGTTAGCTGTACAGAATGCTTTGACAGCCTTCAAAGAATGTATTCCTCCAGGACAACTATTGGTAAAGACAGACAACACCACAGTTATGTGGTACATACACAAGCAGGGGGGAACCCACTTGTACCCTCTCTGTAGACTAGCCATGGCTCTGTGGGACACAGCCTTGAGCTACCAAGTACACCTACAAGCACAGTTCCTGCCAGGCAAACTAAATTCACTGGCAGACGACTTAAGCAGAAATCTCATGGACCCACACGAATGGAAACTAGAACCCAAAATATTCAACCTCTTGAGGAACAAGTGGGGGACACCAGAGGTAGATTTGTTTGCCTCCTTTCAGAACTACCAGTTGAACAAATTCTGCACAAGAACTCCCCACAGTCAGGCTTGGAAAGTGGATGCCCTATCCTTTACCTGGGAAAGCCTCTCGGTTTATGCCTTTTCCCCTCTGCCTCTCCTCTCGAAGGTTCTACTAAAGATCAAACAGGACAAGCCAAGGACAATACTAATTGCACCAGACTGGCCACGCCAGCACTGGCACCCCCTCTTGTGCAGTATGATGCTGCTACAACCATGGTACCTGCCTCTGACCCCTTCCCTGCCATCCCAGCAGGCGGGCCAGATTCTGCACCTTCAGCTTCAAACCCTGAACCTTGCAGCCTGGCTCATTGAGCTCTCCTCTAGCGTCCCTCAGTAAGCAGGTACTGGATGTTATTCTGGAGGCAAGGAGGCCTAGTACTAGAAATTTCTATGCTGAAAAGTGGAAAAGATACTCTTCCTGGAGCCAGGCTCAGGGGGATGGACACAATGGTGCCCAGCTTACCTCATAATCTACAGTACTTAACAGATATGCTCCACAAGGGCCTATCCTTCTTGTCAATTAAAATTCATGCGTCTGCCATTTCAGCACATTATAATACTGAGCCATTCCTCTTCTCTCACCCCTTGCTAAAGCAGTTCCTTAGAGGGGCCAAAAATTTAAGACCCCCCCCCCCCGGAGAGCTCCCACTCCAGCCTGGGACCTTAACTTTGTATTGGAAAAGCTCACCCCCCCCCCCTTTTGAACCAGCTGCTACAGCAGAGTTGAAATTCCTTTCTTGGAAAACAGCCTTCTTTCTAGCCATCACTTCAGCAAGAAGAGTGTCTGAATTACAGGCCCTCATGGCAGTAGAACCCTTCATTATCTTCCATGCGGACAGGGTTTCCCTTGGGACTAATCCTTCCTTTATGCCTAAGGTGGTGTCTACTGTGGCCCTAAATCAGTCCATTCATTTGCCTACCCTTTTCCCTAATCCACAAAACAAAGGGGAAAGAATACTGCACTCTTTGGACATGCACAGAGAACTTTGATTCTGTTTGGACAGGACTAAGCCTATCAGAAAATCTGAACAGCTGCTAGTTAGCTTTGCTGCAGGGGCAGAGGGGAAGGTCATTTCAAAGCAAACCATTTCCAAATGGATAGCCCATTGCATTCATTTCTGCTACAAGCACCATGGAAAACCTGCCCCACAGAGGATAAGATCACATTCTACTAGGGCTGCATCTTTCTCTGCGGCATTTCTCAGAGGGGTCCCTACCAGGGGCATCCTAGAAGCTGCTACCTGGATCTCTGTACATACCTTCACCAAGCATTACCACTTGCCTATCTTTTCTAAATCCAGAGCTGGATTTGCCACTGCAGTCTTGCAGGGATTAATAGCTGGCCCCAATGCTTTTTAACTTCCTCCTCCCTTCCTTAGCTTTGGGAATCAACCCAAATGTGATGACTGCAACAGTGAAACACGAAGAACATAGTACAGTTGTGTACACTTAACATAAATGTAGATGTTCGAGTGTATTCACTGTTGCAGTCCTGGTTACCCTCCCTCCAGCCCCCTGACTTCTCTTGGCTCTACCTCTCCTTCTTGTTGGTATATTTATTTTTTCTTGTGTATTTGCTTTTTGATGAGGGTTTACCATACCATTTAATTGCTTCCTGTTGTGGTGGCACCTGACATCTGGGGCAAGAAAAACTGATGTAATGGCGTCGGCTGCATGTTTTATACCCCTGATGACCTGACGTCAAGGAAGAAGCGACAGCATCCGATGCAGAAATCCAAAGACTCTGGTATTCAGGCTGGCTGAGGGCTACCTGCAGGTAGATAACCCAAATGTGATGACTGTAACAGTGAATACACTTGAACATCTACATTTATGGTAAGTGTACACAACTGTACTTTCCCTGTGCCTCTGTCCAGCAGAACCACTGAAGTGATCCCCGGGGTAAACTTCCTGTTTCCCATCCACTCATCAAGGTTTCTCTTGAAGAGTGTTAGTGAGGAGCTCTGCCTAATGTAGATTGGAATCTTGTTCCAGAGCATGGGAAGTCTCTGGGACAGGAATCTATCCCTCCAGCATGTCCTATTTATTGTTGTGGTGAGGTTTAGATCCCTAGAGCCTGTGGTTCGAGGGGATATGGTTTTCTTTAGGTGGAGCATATCCATCAATTCTGGGTTGGACATGGCCCTGTATGTCAGGCAGAGATCACCTCTGAGAAGGCGGTATGCAACCGAGTGCAGCTGGAGTTTCTTTAGTCGAGCTGCATAGGGTGAGGTACTTCTGTGGTTTTTCCAGCTGTTGCAGGTGTCTTGTAAGGTACATCCCAAATGGGGTTTTGTACTCTATGATGGATCTGATGAGTGATGCGTAGAGGGGCACAATGACCTCTTTTGATCTGGATGCAAACCCTTTTGTGATTAGGTGGGCCACATAGAAGGATTGTCTAACCACTTTGGCAATGTGATTATCAAAGGAGAGATTGCTATCTACTTGGGTCCCCAGATCCCTTATTTCGTCTTTCGTATTTAGGGGGCTACCACCTATGTGGTAATTTGCGAGTACTTTGTTTTTTCCCAAAAGGGATGACTATGCACTTTTTGGCATTTAGCTTGATGCCATGGTTTTGACACCAGGTATGTGTCTCAGTGAGATCCTTTTGGAGGATGTCTGTGTCAGACAGAGAGTCAGTTATAGCCCCTAGTTTGCAGTCGTCTGCGAACTTGGTCAGCCATAGTCCTCTTATGCTTGCCTGTACCTCTGAAAAGTATATGCCGAACAGGAGGGGTCCTAGGACTGAGTCCTGGGGAATGCCACTTGTAACCGGTTTAGAGTCAGACCTAGCTCCCGCAACTCTTACCATATGGGTTCTGTCTGTGAGCCAGTTTACAACCCATCTTGTGACATAGGGGTTTATGTTCAGGCTGGTGAGCTTCTCTATAATACCAGAATGGGGAATGGTGTTGAAGGCCTTTGCGAGGTCTAGGTAGGTTGTGTGGACCACGTTTCCCTCATCTATAGCCTTGGTTACTGTCTCAAAGAAGTCCACCAGGTTTAGGAGGCATGATCTGCCATTAACAAAGCTGAACTGGGTGTAGAGTCCAGGGTTTGGAGGTTCCCAATGTCTCATAGGTTCATAGGTTCATACTAGGCTATCTGCCCGAGGGCATTTACAAGCCTAGCCCATAGTTTTGTGGCTTACGCCACCCCTTTAGTATGGGGAACTATACCCATTATTTTGCTGTGCCTCTGTTGAGCAGTGACGCTGAGGTAATCCCTGGGGTATATCTGCGATCTCCCATCCATTGGTCAAGATTTCTCTTGAACAAGGCCAGCGAGGTGCTCTGCCTCACTCTGTTAATGAGATCCATGATGATGCGCTCCATAGCCTTGCAGGCCAAGCTTGTAAGGCTTATAGGGTGATAATTCCCGGGGTCTGTTGTGGCTCTACCTTTGTGGAACAGAATAACCTTTGCTGTGCGCCACTCTATGGGCACGTAGTTTGTGGAGAGGCTGAGTTTGAACAGTGTGTTTATGTGAAGGGTTAGTTCATCTCTGAGTTCATGTAGGATGCAGCTTGGGACACCGTCCGGTCCCACTGATGCTGTGTTTTTGCCTTTGGAGAGGACTGTTTTAACCGGAGTGTCTGTGATTTCAGGGGCACTACATTCTTCTTGTATGGTTATGGGCCCTTTTGAGGGTGAGAGGATGGTGAAGTTTGCACTGAACCTGCCAGGATGTTGATGATACCGGTCGGTTCATTGTATTTTGTGTCATTCTGCACTAACTCCGAGCAGATCTGGGAATTGCCACTTAGATTCTTCACATAGCTAAAGAATGCCTTGTGGTTATCTTTGGAGTCCTTGGCAATTTTTTTTTTTCGAAGCTAGCCTTAGATGATTTTATGAGGGATCGTAGTTTCTTGCTGATACTGATCAGGGATGTCTTCCCTTCTTGGGATTTTACTCTCTTCTGTATTAGTTTCCTCCTCCTATTGTATAGCTTGTTTATGGCAGGGGGTCCACCAGACTGGTTTCCTTTTCTTGGAGGAGTTAGTCTTGGTTTTGCTTGGGATAGCACGATCCATGCATTCTTGTAGGTGCCCATAGAGTGCATTAGTAAAGGATTTTGCAGGTTGGACAGTGTTATCCTTTAGCATGGGGGATTTGAAACTTTCCACCTCGGTCTTAAGTAACGTGAAGTTTGCTTTTGAAAAGTTTTTCACTGTGTTTTTTTGACTGGGGGGTGGGGGCAGAATGTGGATATCCAGAGTGATTAGTTTATGGTCAGGTCTAACCAGCGAGGGGTTGACCTCCAGTGTGGAACACTGGTCGCCCATGTTGGTGATAACCAGGTCCAATATGTTGTCACCTCGGGGGGGAGGGGTTAAAGTTTCTTAGGGAAAAAAACAATAATTTATTTATTTATTTTGCCAGTGGAAAAAAAGTGCTTGCCATTTGGGAAGAAGACACTTTACAAATTGGTGTGTGATTGTATCTCTGTTATATTTGTCATGGAAAATCTTTGCAAGAAGTATTGAACCCTCTTCAGGGAGTGTCAGTTGATCAAGAAATCATAACAATTGGATTTTATCCCACCTACCTTACCTTCATTGTGGTCATGGATTTAAACTGCAGTGCATTACTCCTTATGAAGACTCGCAATGGACCCATGCCAGCATTCCACAAAACCTTGATAGATGCACAGGCTACTTTTATAAAAACAACATTGCTAGGCACCTTCACCACCCGTTTCTCGCTGCTTCACTTCCCACATCATTTTTAGAACATTTTCAGCTGCAGAGTGATTTATTTTCACTTACCTTTATTATTTTTCTTCAGAGATCTTTAGGCAGAGTTGAAGTAAACATCATGTATGGTTATGGTAGACTATTGTCAGTCTTTTCACCACAACTGTCTGTGTTTAAAATGAGTCACCCATCAATCTAACTATCCAGTTATATTCTTTAATTTCTAATTTATTATTGATATCACCACCTCTGGGTGAAGGTGAAACATGATCTATAGCTTTGAATTTAAATATAAATACATGCATAGATTGATGGGTGACTCACCCCCTGGTTTGAATAGTACTGTCAGCCTTAAATCTATTTTGGTCAGAATGAGTAGATCTAGATTATGAGATTTTTCTGTTTTATGCATATGAGTGTACATTTTATTTTTAGGTATACATTTCATTTTATTTTATTTTTAGGTATACTTTTTTTAAAAAATATACATTCTTGCTTTTTCAAATGTATTTTGTTTTTTGTTTTTTTATATATGCATTATGCTGCTGCATCTATTTATATATGTTTTGTTTTATTGATTGGGTCATGTGACTCCTTGGCTGTCGGTCATATGACTCCTTTAGACCTATTTATACCCTGTATTTGCATTTGTATTTTCAGTGTTGATAAAGGATTTTATCCGAAAGCTTTGCTCCTCACATTAAAGTGGTTTTTCTACTGAGATTGTACAAGGTCCCTGAGGGAGCCAAATGTCTTATTAAATGCCCTGTAGCAGATACCTGGCACTGTATCAGTTTCAGCTGTTAAGCCCTCAAAACTGCTTCCATCCACCTCAGTTCTCCCTACAGATAAAGACAACATGGAGCCCCTTGGATAAAAGGTTTATACCTCAGCTACCCTGGCATTCAGGGAAGTAAACTGTCAATCTCATATGTCAAACTATGCCCTAGCCCTTTTAGGACAAGCCACTAAGCTTTTGACTGAGATCCCTGACTCTCCTGCCAAGGTACAGATATCCAACCTTATATCCTTGTCTTCTCAGGTCACTAGGCATGCTGTTAGGTACAGCTACGATGCAGCTTAGGCCTCTGCCAGATGCATTTCCCTCAGTCCTGAGAAGATATTCCTGGCTACTGTTACAGCCCTTACTTGGTGATATTAGGACAAAACTATTGGATGTGCCTCTGGATATTTCTGCCCTCTTTAGGACAAAGGTGGCTGTGTTCTATAAAACTCTGCAGCAGAAGGGGAAGAAGTTACAAGACCTGAATCACCTGTTTGTTTCTCCTATCCCCAAATTTCACGAGAATTACCCCTTAAAAACTCACTTTATAAGGAAACATTCTGCTCCTCTTCCTCTTTCCAGGTGCAAAAAGAGCATCAGAAAGCAACAAACTCCTTCCAGGCTTGCTCAGACTCTGGTACAGAAGCCTCAGTTGCAGGACAGGGCAGGTAGTCTGTGACTACCTGCCATTACTGAACAAACCTGTCGATTCCAGCCCCCTTTCCGTAAGACTCTCTCTCTGTCTCCCTGTTTGGAAAAAATTACCTCAGACAGGTGGGACTTATCCATTATAGAAAAGGGTTATTTCATGACATGGATCATAACACCTTCCTTGAGGGGTATTCCACAGCCACCCAAAGAGCAGCTTCCCCCTTTTTAGCCAGTTGTAGACAGCCGTATTGCCCAAGGAACAATTCACTCTGTCCCTATGACAGAAAAGGGAAAGGCTTTCTATTCCAGACTCTTTCTAGTCCCAAGAAAAGATGACCCCTGGAGACCAATCCTAGATCTTTCCCACTTCAATCTTTTCCTGCAAGTACTCTCCTTTCGAATGCTCACTCTGCAGACCCTCTTTCCCTTGATGTTACCTCAGGGATTCCTAGCCAACTTGGACATCAAGGATGCCTACCTGCACATCCCCATAAGGCTCAATTTCAGGAGATACTTACGCTTCTCTGTGGGCTCCTCACATTTTCAGTTCTCTGCCTTGCCCTTTGGACTTTTTACAGCACCAAGGGTCTTCACCAAGTGCTTGGCACCAGTGATTGCCTTCTGCAGGACTCAAGGGATTCAAATATTCCCTTACCTGGACAACCTTCTGATCCAGGCAGACTGTTCAAAATCATTGCTAGGCCATCTACAAACAGTAATATCATTTCTGAAAGCACTGGGTTTCAAGATGAACTACCCCAAGCCCAACCTGAACCATTCTCAGGACCAAATATTCCTGGAATGCAGGATAAGGATGCACGTCATGAGGGCCTTTCTGCCACCTCAGAAGGTGAAAAACATAACACAGTACCTGTCCTCTGTCCTTCAAATCACAGTCTTGACTGCCAGGGAGTACCTCAGACTCTTGGGTCCTATGGCTCCCTCAGACTCCTGTGTCGTATGGCAACAACTATTCCCATGTTGCCATTGGCAAGGCTCCAGATGAGAAAGTTACAATGGTACCTAAGGTTTATATGGGCACGGCACACTCATCTCCTAGGGTACAAAATCCCCTTTCTACCTTGTCTCAGGAAAGAGATTCTTTGGTGGTTGAATCAAGTTACCTCCATCCCAGGACTTTCCTTACAGGCTCCTTTGTCAATACAGGAGATGTGCATGGATGCCTCAGATGTAGGATGGGAAGCAGCCATGGGTTCACTAAGAGTCCAGGGCACTTGGACAGACTCCATCAGACAGGAACATAGTGTCAGAGAGATGAGAGCAATTCTTGTGGCCCTGAAGGCTTTCCAACATATACTGAAGCAGGCCCCCTTAAAATTGTTCACAGACTCTGGAAGCTTGTCACACAACAGGGATTCACTCTGCAGACAGTGTATATCCCTTCAGAGCAGAACACCCAGGCAGACATCTTGAGCAGGCCCATGCCACAGTCCCACAAATGGATGCTCCACAGGGATGTGTTCTTTGACATAGTCCACAAATGGTGTACACCTCAGATAGGTCTGTTTGCCTCCCCTCTGAACAGACAACTTTGTTTTGCACAAGGCTACCCAGTCCTCTGGCAAGGGCAACAGATGATTTCTCAGTCTCTTGGAAGGGGATGTTTCTGTATGCATTCCCCCTTCCCACTTCTTCAGAAAGTCTTACTGAAAATCCAGCAGGACAAACCAGAAATCTTGTTGATGACTCCCTTTTGGCCAGGACAGCATTGGTTCTCCCTCCTTCTGCATTTAGCCAGGGGCAGTCACCACAAGTTACTTCACAGAGTGGACCTTCTCACACAAGACAAGAGATCACTAATCCATCCCCACCTACAGTCTCTGAACCTTACTCTGTGGGTGATAAAATTCTGATTCTTTACAGACACCTTTACAATGAGGACGTGCTCACAGTCCTGCAGAAGGCCAGGAAACATAACACTAGGGGATCTTATTTGTCTAAATGGAAAAGATTCTCTATATCGTGTCTACAAAGACAGTTGGACCCTTTTCAGGGTGATGTTCCCTTGGTCCAGTCATACCTGTGCAAACTCTTGCAGACAGGATTGGTGTACTCCTCTGTTAAAGCCACTTTGCTACTTTTTCAGCTTGTCTGCCTCTGGAGCCCCCTTTGGCATCTCAGTTGCCTGCAAAGATATTCCTAAAGTGAGTGCTGCATCTCCAGCCCCTCAGGAAACCCTTCACACCCCCATGGGACCTGAATTATCTTTTAGAGAAGCTCGCGGTGGCCCCTTTTGAACCAGTTTCTAAGGCCTCTCTAAAACACTGAACTTGGAAAACAGTACTCCTGGTAGCCTTGACATCAGCAAGGAGAGTGTCAGATCTACAGGCCTTCATGGCTATTCCCCCTTTCCTCATCTTCCACGAGGACAGGGTAATTCTTGGGGCCAAACCTTCTTTCATGCCCAAAGTGGTCAATAAGTTATCTTTAAACCAAGCTATTCACCTTCCCACCTTCTTTCCTCATCCTCAGGATGACAGTGAGAGAGTCTTACACTCCCTTGATGTGCACAGACAGCTTAGGTTTTGCCTTGACAAAACCAAGTCTCTCAGGATATTAGACCATTTGTTTGTCTCCTTTCATCCCAGGGCTGTGGGGAAAGCAGTGGTAAAGTAGACCATATGCATACCATGGAAAAGCCTTAGGACCTAAGATAAACGCACACTCCACTAGGGCTATTGCTTCATCTGGGGCTTTCTTTAAAGGGCTGGACACTGCCTCCATTTTAGAGGCAGCTACATGGACCTCTGTCCACACCTTTACCAAACATTGTAGATTGGAACACATTTCCAAATCCAGGGCTGGATTTGCCAGGACAATCTTTGATGGATTCCTAGAAAATAGTTCCAAGCCTCTACCCACTTCTTCTCTTTGAGCTTTGGCACCCACCCAAGTGTTTGGAATACTGCAACATGAGAATAGACAGACATAGAATAGTTACGTAAACTCTTACCATAACCATAGATGTCCTCCTCTCCCATGTTGCAATATTCCTTCCCTCCTTCCCCCTTTTTCCATTAAATTGTCCCTTCTTGGATGGCACTGGACTTGTACAGTTATCCTGGGACTGGGGTCAGACTGGAGCACTCTGATGTTCATCGTGTTTCATTGTTGCAGTCATTACACTTGGGTTATCCTGCTGGCAGGCGACCCAAGTTCCAAAGTCTTGGTCCGGCATCGGTTGCTGTCGCCTCTTCCCTGACATCAGTGTGCCAGGGGTATAAAAGTTGCAACCGATGCCATTTTCTTCAGACTTTCTTGCCGCGCGTTGCCCGAAGCAAAAGCAGTTCGCAAGTGCCGGTCAGCCGACTCCTGAGGTTTTCAAATTTGAATTTCAGAACCGAAGTCTTCAATAAAGCTAAGTACCCCATTGGGGAAACTTTTTCTTGCTCCAGACCGATGTCAGTAAAAGTTAATAATTGTATTTCTTGTGGGAAGCAAATACCTCATAAGGACTTTCACTCTTACTGCATTCCTTGCCTAGGCCCTGATCACGACGTTACCAGTTGTTGGTTTTGTGCTAGATTCAATAAACGCACAATTAAACGTGGGTTTGATTTTGCATTACATTATTTTGGACGGAGATTTAATTATATAATGCCGTTGGAACAACCGACGACTGGAATGTATAAAAAACGCAAAGACAAAGAAAAACACAGGCATCCAAGGTCCAAAACTGATGACGAAGCCTCTTCTAGGCCAGTCGCCGGTTCTCAGTGAGGCGCTTTTGCAGCCTCTGACATCCACTACCTCAGAGCCACAGGCCGTAACCGAAAGCCACGTGGAGACACAGAGGTCTGTGGAAACTCAAGGTATTGGGCCTATGGAAACTATACCCTCAGATGGGTCCGGAGCCGCTGAGCAGGCACCGGCTTCTGAGGGTTTTTTCAGACCTTCACAGCTTGCAATTAAAGCTACTACAGCAGCAAAGTCAAAAACACCATTAAAGTCAAGGAAACAAGTGCAGCATTCTCCAGAACAGTCATCCATGCCAAAGAAACAGATGCTTAAAATGGCCGAATACCTTATTACTTTAATCAGGGGTTCCCATCCCCCTCCTGACAAAAGGCCTAGGCAAGACACTGATTATGATTCCTCTGATCAGGTTTCCATTTCCTCTGATTCTTCTTCTGACCAGGGCTATTCTCTCCCTCCCTATGAGGACTCTGATGCTGAAGAGTCCATTCCTTCAGCCTCATCGCCTGAGGATTACTCTTTTGGGGAAACCCTGCACACCATGAGGGAGCATTTCCATTGGGAGAGCCAGGATTGCTCAGAGATTTCCTTTTATTGCCTCAGCACAGGCCCCTGGCTATCCCCCCTGTGCTTGATATTGTAGATGATGTTTTTTCTGAATCCAGTCCGTCTCCAGATTCTTTACCCCCTGCACCAGTAAAGCCAGACAGGTACTACAGGGTCCCTGACCATCATAAATTTCTTTGCAAAAACCCCGCTGCAGATCCAGAAACAATTTCTCAGGGTCCTAAGGGGGTTAAAGCTTCCACTGCCAAAAATCCTGTCCCCTCCGATAGGGATTCCAGAGCTCTGGACAGATGGGGGAAAAAAGTTTACACCTCTGCTACTTCAGCTGTAAAAGCTTTAAACTGTCAGTTTCACATGCTTAAATATCAACAGTATCTCATGTCATTGTTAAAGCAGAAAATGGTTACAAATATAGAAAGTCCTGACAGCAAAGAAATGCAGGATTTATTGCATGCAGTTGAACAAGTGGGAAAGCATACTCTGCAATGTGGTTTTGATTCATTAGATGCTTCTTGTAGAGCTGCAGTTACGGGCTCAGTTATTCGAAGACATGCTTGGTTGAAAGAACAAAGTTTACCTGACCATGTTAAAGTAAAATTATTGGATGCTCCACTACAGCATGATACTTTGTTTGGTGTTAAGGCAGAAGAGATGTTAAAGAAAATGGAGGATAAAGCAAAGTCAATGCAAACTGTGAAAGATTTCTTACAGGTTCAACCAGCTAGATTTAGCAGAAACTGGCCTTCAAAAAATTGGTCCTTTCCAGTGTCGGACAGGCCACAAAGAGGCAGATACAGACACCCAATAGGCAGATTTCAGCCCCAAGGCTCCTACAGACCAAAACAATGATGTGCTTCAGCCCCCAAAGGAGGAGAAGAAAATCACAACCTTATAGGAGACAGTCACAATGACTTCCCTCTACAAATGCCAAGCTCTTACCAGTTGATGACACCCCAGGGGGAAAGATAGCACTTTTCTCAAAAAATTGGCACATAATCACCCAAGACCAATGGGTGTTGAATATAGTTTCTCAGGGGTACAGGTTCCACTTCCACACGCTTCCAAAACCAAAAAGTATGCCAAACCTGCCACAAAACCAGTGGGCAGAGGCACAAAAACAAATTGCTGCTCTTATGGATATGGGAGCTATTCAAAAAGTTCCACAAGAAGAACAGGGCCAAGGATTTTACTCACGCATTTTCTTAGTACCCAGAAAAGCCAAAGCCTGGCGACCAGTACTGGACCTGTCAATCCTAAATACTTTCCTGGATGTTCCAAAATTCAAAATGTTAACACTACAACAACTTCTGCCCATGCTGGGCAAGGAGGCTTGGCTAGTTACTTTGGATCTGAAGGAGGCATACCTGCACATCCCAATCAGACAATCGTGCAGAAGATACCACAGATTTATAGCAGGCTCAATGCATTACCAATTCTCTGCACTGCCCTTTGGCTTATCTACTGCGCCCAGGGTCTTCACAAAATGCCTGGCACCAGTAATTGCATTTTGTAGACAAAAAGGAATTCAAATATATCCCTACTTGGACGACTGCCTTATTCAAGCAAAGAGCAGGGACATTCTTCTAAAGCACCTGGTGTTTGTAAAAAGATTGCTAAATTGCCTAGGGTACACAGTAAACAAAAAGAAATCAAAACTAGTGCCTTCTCGAGATAATATTCCTGGGTGCAAGCTTAAATACAACTGCCCAGATGGTTTATCTCACGCCAGACAAACAAAAGCAACTGACTCATTACTTTCAAATGATGGCAACAAAGACAGAGCTCCCTGCAAGAAAAATTCTGCAGGTCCTGGGTTTCATGGCATCTTGCATTCTACTAATTCCATATGCCAAACTGCATATGAGGAAACTACAATGGTATCTAAAAAGTGTTTGGACTCAGCATTGTCACAGCCTAGAGACAATCATAACCTTGATTCCCTGCCTACAACAGCAGTTTTGATGGCGGTCCCAGGCCTGTCACCACAACAAGGGACAGCCTTTCACCTTATCAACAGCCAGGCAGATAATAACAATGGATGCATCGGATTATGCCTGGGGAGGAAAATGTATTCAGGGGACGTGGCCCAAGGAACAAATGCATCTGCACATCAATCAAAAAGAGATGCTAGCTGTACCGAATGCCCTGACAGCCTTCAAGGACCTAATACATCCAGGACAACTATTAATAGAGATGGACAATACCACAGTTATGTGGTACATAAACAAGCAAGGGGGCACACATTCCTACCCCCTATGCAGACAAGCCATGACTTTGTGGAACACAGCACTGACCTACCAGGTACATCTGCAAGTACAATTCCTGCTAGGAACAAAAAATACACTGGCAGACAAACTAAGCAGAAATCTCATGGATCCTCACGAATGGAAGCTAAATCCACAAGTGTTCAGCATGATAACAAGGAAATGGGGACGCCCAGACATAGATCTTTTTGCCTCCCCTCACAATTACCAAATACAGAAATTTTGCACAAGGACTTATCACTCTCAAGCATGGAAAATGGATGCTCTATCATTCAGCTGGTAAAACCTGACAGTCTGTGCCTTCCCTCCGATGCCTCTTCTCACCAAGGTGCTTCTAAAAGTCAGACAAGAGAGGCCAAAGATGATCCTAATTGCACCAGACTGGCCACACCAGCACTGGTACCCAATCCTAAAGACTTTGTCCCAAGGCCCACCTTGGTCTCTACCTCAAATCCCTCATCTTCTGACACAGCAAAACAATCAGATTCTGCACAGTCAACTCAAAACCTTAAACCTGGCAGCATGGCAGATAATGTAGCCACTCAGACTGCACCTCTCTAAAGCTGTTATGGATGTACTTTTGGAAGCCAGGAGACCCAGCACTAGGAAACCTTATGCAGAAAAATGGAAGAGATTCTGTGCTTGGAACCAGGCACAAGGGCTCAACCCACTGGTCCCTAATATTCGTCAGATTTTGCAATACCTGACTGAGATGTTCGACAAAGGCCTATCTTTTTCATCTATTAAAATCCATGTCTCCGCCATGTCAGCTCATTACAATACGGATCCTCTAATTTTTTCACATCCTCTACTACGACAGTACCTCAGAGGGGCAAAGAATATAAGACCCCCTAGGAGAGCACCAGTGCCTACTTGGGAACTCAGTTTTGTTTTAGAAAAGCTAACACTACCTCCATTTGAACCAGCCAGCACAACAGATCTAAAATTCTTGTCATGGAAAACTGCACTGCTCCTAGCAATAACTTCAGCAAGAAAAGTCTCAGAGTTACAGGCATTGATGGCTGTGGAACCTTTCCTCATTTTTCACCAGGACAGGGTTTCTCTAAGGAAGAACCCAACATTCATGCCAAAAGTGGTTTCCAATGTGGCCTTAAACCAAACCATTCATTTGCCTACTTTCTACCCAAATCCCCAGAATAAAGGGGAAAGACTCTGCACGCTTTGGATATACACAAGCAGCTACGATTTTACTTGTACAAAACAAAAGCTTTCAGAAAAACTGAGCAACTGTTTGTAGCATATGCTGCAGGATCACAAGGAAAACCTATTAAAACCTATTACAAAGCAGACAATCTCCAAATGGATAGGACACTGCATCCGCTTCTGTTATGCACAACATGGCAAATCTGTGCCTAAGGGCATTAGGCCTCATTCTACCAGAGCAGCAGCCAATTCAGCAGCTTTCCTCAGAGGGGTACCAACCAAAGACATATTAGAAGCTGCAACCTGGAGCTCAGTGCTTACTTTTACCAAGCACTACCACCTACCTCTCTACTCCAAATCCAGAGCAGGCTTTGCCACTGCAATTCTGCAGGGCTTGTTAGCCACGCCAAATCCAATCTAGACCCAGCCACCCAACCTCAGCTTTGGGATTCTACCCAAGTGTAATGACTGCAACAGTGAAACACGATGAACATAGTACAGTTGTGTACCTACCATAAATGTAGATGTTCAAGTGTATTCACTGTTGCAGCCCAGGTTACCCACCCACTATCCCCCTCTTTACTGGGACTGTTCTGTACTTCTTCAACTCTATACAACCTATGTGGTGTATTTGCTTGTAGATGAAGGAAATGTTTATAGTAATATATGCATGGTTGTTTGGCATATTTTTATCTTTTCAGCCTTCATATCTGGAGGCACCTGACATCTGGGGCAAAAAAAACTGAAGAAAATGGCGTCGGTTGCAACATTTATACCCCTGGCACACTGACGTCAGGGAAGAGGCGACAGCAACCGACGCCGGACCAAGACTTTGGAACTTGGGCCAACTGCGGGTCGCCTGCCAGCAGGATAACCCGAGTGTAAAGACTGCAACAGTGAATACACTTGAACATCTACATTTATGGTAGGTACACAACTGTACTTTCTGAGGTCTGGTATGTGCAGACATCACTTTCATGGCCCACGTTGCCTTAGCCAACGTCAGACGTCCCATGTACCCTATAGTGTCTAGAAGCTTATGTATACTGGTCGGACATTTGGGTAGCAAGAGAGGAAAACCCAAGGGTTTGGAAAACTGCAGCATGGAAGAGGACATCTGTGGTTATGGTAAACTTTTACAAAACTATTCTTTCACATGACCTGTCAATGAAGAAGGAACTACAGTCTTTATTGTGTACTATGTGGGATTTGCCTTTGAAATTTGATAAGATGGACAATAAACTGACTCCTTTAAAGAGAAATATACAAAACAAATGGAGCAACTACAAGAAATAATAATGAACATAAAACCCAGATTGCTGGCAATGGAAGTGACATTAAATGACATGGAAGGCAGAATTAGTTAACAAGAACTTCAGTTAAATTTCTTAGCAAAGCAAAATACTTATCTACTAAACAAAATTGATGAACTAGAAAATAGGTCCAGAAGGGACAATCTGCACATCTGTGGCTTTCCAGAAAAGACTGAAGGGGACAGTATTGTAAATTTCCTTACTTCTCAGCTTCCAAGTAATTTAAATTTACCTGATTCTCTTACTTATGGAATTGAAAGAGCCCATAGGACACTGGCAGTTCCTTCATCTCCTAACAAAGTGAATAAAAATCCAAGATCAATAATAGTTAAGTTTCTTTCTTCCCAGGATAAAGAATTAGTTTTGAAAACTGCATGGTCAAATTCACCTGTTAAATTTAATGGCAATTTCATAAGATTTGATAATGATTACTCATCAGCAATAATTTCTAAAAGAAAAGTGTATCTTCCCTTAGTAAAAGAACTGAAGAGGGGACATTTCAAAGTTCACCTATTTCCTGCAAGACTTAAAATCTTCTTTTCTGAAGGTGCCGAAACATTTGTTACACTGGCTGCAGCTATATCCTATTTGTCTTCTAAAAAAAAATTTAGACCAAACAGAAGAAATGGACTGGTCTGACTTTTCCATAAAGGGCCAAGCAGAGAAAAAACTGTCTGGAAAATGGTGGACAAAAAGAAGAGGAGACTTAAAGACAACATTACAATGCTGTTTTCTGTATTTCTGTTTTATAGCACTCATGTTTCACTTAGAAGGAACTAAAATTTCTCAAATGGTAATTTACAAAGCAACGTTACACTAATAGCAAAAGTGAAACCTTTTGACCAAAAGACTCGATACTGAAAGGAAAAAAGGTAAAGACATTTTATTCTCGCTTCTTTTGTGGTGTCATCAGTTTAACTTTCTGATAAAGCTTGAAGTAGTACTTTGCATATAACAAAATTCTTAAAGGAAAAACAGGCAGTAATGTAAAATTCATAAGAACAAAATAACATACTAATCTTTGCCATTATATATGTTATATTACTAAAATATCTTTTTGCTCTACAAAAAAATAGAGATCAAAGTGAATATGCTTTCTCTGTAACATATCATACTGCTTATTCTTTTACATAGTGCTGATAAAAGAAATTACTAATACCCATAATAGAAGAAAAATTATATTAACAGCTGTTCACTTATTATATTTAATCTTAACATACTGAAGTAACATAGAAGACTTAAAATGTTCTAAGCCCCTTAAAAATGTTAAGAACCTGCTTTACAAATACTGCACTTTGTTTCATGGTTTGATATATCTTGGTTACTGATATATATTTAAAATGTGAGAAGGAGCTGTTCTCTTATATGTGGGGCTGAAAAAGGAGGATTTAAAATAACATTCATAGAAGTGTCTTAATGGCTGCAATTCCTTTTAAACTGTTTAAAGTTTGTCTGGGTTACTTAAACAGCCATATAGAGTGAAGAAAAGCTGTTAAACATTCCATGAATTTGAGATACATCAAGAAGTGTTTCAAAATATGCAATTGTTTCTCATTTTCCACTGAAATTGCAAGCTAAAATGCTTCTTTTCTTGTTTTTAGAGTGGAATGTTTTCATGTTAAATCCATCCAGAAGGTTAAAATCCCTGTACAAATGTGCAAATAGCACAAAATGAAACCATATGACCCAGGAATGATGTAAGCAGTCAGGTTAAAGGTCAAACATGAGCCATTTGTGTTTTCTAAGCTTCTTAAAGGGATATTTGCTTCAATTACATAAGAAATGTATTGTTGAAGGTGATTAAAAACTAAAAAGTGAATTGTTAACAAAAAAGTCAGCAACTTCATAAAAAAATGATGCAGCATATGTATATTTTCTTTAAAACACTCCAATATTGATACAAGTGGAGTAAATATGATAGAATAAATGAAGTATAACAAGTAGTGCTATATTTCAGCTTAACATTAATACTATAATTTCACTAGGTTCAAGTTAAGAAAAAAAAAACATAGTCATACTTTCTTGGGAAATGCATAAAGCATAATGGACTATTTAAAACAGTGTAGTACTAACTACAAAAAAGCTAGTAGACCAGATACCAATGTTGCATCTTATGTTATACTGATGTAAGTACTTGTGTTATCACTTATTGACAGTTTTCATTTCTAACAGTAGACTTGATTGGTGTGGCTAATAAATTAAATACACAGAGCCATGCTTATTCAGTGAACACACAAGTGTAATTTACCTGAGTCTATGTCTGTCCATAGTTAAAACAGGTAAAAGTACATAAGTATTACTGAATTTTTAATAGGTAAAGTTTCATTAACTGGCAGTCTTTGAAAATTACAGGTAAATGTTAAAGTTCTATGCAAATGGCATTGTTTTAATCTTAATAGGATTATTATAATCATATGAATGGGATTAATATAGTCACTTGGATTTAAACATGTACATTGTTGAAGGAAAATGTATTACACAAAAAAGTAAAGAGATTTAGTAATCTATTTTCCGTTAAAGCAAAAGTGATTAGATAGACTAAGAAATGAGCATTGGGTAGGGGTGGTAGAGGATACATTTGAATGGCTAAGCTGTTTGAGTGGTATTTGTTTCCCCATAGGAGGGTTGGATTGATTATTTCAGTTATTAATTTTTATTGTTTAACTTTCTTTCATTGGGTGTCTATGATTTATAATTATTCTGTCACAACAAAAGAGATTAAGACATTCTATTTAGTTAAATATGTTTGCTCTTTAGCAGTAATATCTAAACATGACGTAACAATTTTGGTATTAGCAATCTTACAATGAAATGTATTTCTGTTAATGTAAATGGCTTAAATAACAGTTGCAAAAGAGGAAGTCTCTTAAAATACTTGAAAATGTTCAATGCTCAAATTATTTCCTACAGTAGATGCACCTTGGGCAAGAGGACATAAAATCAACTCAAATAATTTTTCAATTTTAGTAAGTTCTCATTAGTACATATTAAGATAAATCAGGGATGTTTTGTTTAGTAATGATATTAAATGGGAATATATATATATTAGTCAATATTTATTGGATATCTGGACTAGGAGTCAAAATGGCAGAACAACATTTGGAAGATACTATACATTACTCTAAAGGAAATATAATCATAGCAGGTGACTTCAGTTTTATAGTGAATGAATGTGACACGAACATAAGAAAGCAGCAAGAATAAAGGTACTGTCTGATTTTATTGAAACTTTTAATATTGTAGACATAAATGAATATGCTGATTCTAATACAGTAGATACATACATTCTAATACATTATTTTTTTCACATTCGTATCGACACTGTACACAGTCAAGAATAGGTAGGGTATACATATCAAGAGACCAAACTAAATGACTAGATAAAGTCAAAGTAAACACATGTCCATTGTCAGACCATAATGGAATTACTTTTGACTTAGACAACTGGTGTCAGAACCATGGCCTTAAGCTCATTGCCAAAAAATGTCTCATCATCCCTTTGGGAAAAACTTGGTTCCCATGAATTACCACATCGATGGTAGTCCGTTGAACACAGAAGGCGTTATAAGAGATCGGGGAACACAGGTTGACAGCATCCTCTCTTTTGACCACCACGTTGCCACTGTGGTCAGAAAGTCCTTCTGTGTGGCGCATCTCATTACTAAGGGTTTTGCATCCAGGAAGAAAGAGGTCATTGTCTCCCTCTAATCTTCCCTCATTAGGTCAGTCATTGAGTACAATGCCCCGTTTGGCATGTACGTCACTAAACACCTGCAACAACTGGAGAGGCTGCAAAAGTACCTCACAAAGAGGATCCTAGGCCTTAAACATTTGTCCTATATGGACAGACTTAAAAAAATCTGAACTATTCTCTGTCTCATATCGCCTATTTAGAGGCGATCTCTGCTTGACTTACAAAGCCATGTCTAACCCAGCTCTGTTAGAAATGCTACATCTAAAGAAATCCCAGTCCCTCCACACCACACATTCTAGAGACCTCAACCTTATTACAGCAATCAACAAAACATGCTGGAGGGACAGGTTCATAACCCAGAGACTGCCCATGCTATGGAATAGACTTCCCATAAATGTCAAGCAGAGCACCTCACTGGCCGTCTTCAAGAGAAATCTTGATGAGTGGATGGGAAATAGAAAATTCACCCCCAGGGATCACTCCAGTGGTTTTACTCGACAGAGGCACTGGGAACTAAGGTCGGGTGTCACGATGCCAGGGTAATCCTATGGGCTAGGCTTATAAAGGCTCCAGGGCCATTAGCCTAGTACACACCTGTGAACCTATGAATATGAAACGGAGAATAACTGTAACCAGAATACCTTCATACATGATGCACTTAAAGGATTTTAAGGAATTTTATGTTAAAAAAGATACAAACCTGTTTAGACATAAATCTAACTGAAGATGTATCTGAGATATATGTATGGGACTCTCTCAAGTCTTTTTATATGGCAAAGCTTCTAGTATGGTTTAAAAATAAGAAAAAGCAATGGAACAAAGACTTAATAATGATAAGTTAAAACTTGGTATTCAGAAGGGGAACAAGCACATAACAACTGAACTAGATGAAATGAATAAAAATTATTCAGAGATGCTATGTCACAAGACAGTGAACAATGTAGACAAGATTAAACTATGTTCTTACTCAGTGAACACCAGAAATCAGAAGAGAATAGCAAATAGAACTAAAAAAATTATAAAAGCAAATCAGATAAAAGAAATGTATAGTCCAGATACTAAAAAGAAAGTATCACACTTAAAAGGAATACTAGAAGCCTTTAGATTATACTTTCATAAAATTAATATGCAAAGTGAAAAAAATAGTATCACAAAACGTATTGAAATTCTTTCTTAGCAAACCTATATCAAAACTAAATTATTGGATGATCATATAAAACTAATAAACATCATACTGACTGAGATTAAATCCCAGATTGACAAGTTAAAGATAAATAAAGTAAGGTATAGATATTATTCCAGAAATGTTTGAGTTATTAACTAGAGAAGCACTAACATTATTGTCAAAAGTGTTCACTTTAGTAAAGGATGATAAAGATATTCCACCTTCTTAAAAACATGTTGAAGCTAGATAAAAATGCAAGTGAATGTTCATTTTACAGACCAATATCTTCATTAAATATAGATTACAAGATGTTCGTGGCAATACAAGCAGCTAGAATTAAACAATTACTGCCATTGCTAGTGGACAAAGACCAAACTGGTTTTATAAATAACAGACACTTATGATGGTATTAAAAGAATTTTAGTCTTAATTGATTATATCAACATTACAAAGAATAATATGACTTTTGTCAGTTTAGACATAAACAGTGCCTTTGACTCAGTTGATTGGAATTATCTGTGGCTGATCTTTGAAGAGTATGGAGTCTCACAAAAATTTACATAGTTAATTAAATCTCTCTATGAAAAATCTTTAGCATATATAAAAATTGGATCATGCTTTTCTAAGTCTATTGAAATTATGAAAAGCGCAAAACAGGGATGCCCTTTGATTCCATTAATGTTTGCTTTGGTCATTGAACCATTTGCTGACAATATTAGGATGAACGAAAATATTAAAGGTATGCAACTTGATAATAGTCTAGAAATGTAGTTTCAGTTGTTTGCAGATGATATTCTGCTAACCGTAAAAGACAATGACATTTCTCTAATGGCAATATTAAACTCAGTTGAACATTTTAGAGTCTTTTGGGGTTGAACATTTTAGAGTCTTTTGGGCCTTAAATTTAATGAAAGTAAGACAAAGATGTTACATATAAATTCTAGTGAGAATGATTTAAACAGGAAATTTTGTAAATATATTCCTGATGACTACAACATTGAATATCTTAGGGTTACACTAACAAATGACTTGGGTAAAACAATTACATTAAACTATAGTAATATCTTGTATCATATTAAAAGTCTTATACAAAAGTGGAACAAGTTATTTTTTCAGTGGAAGACAAACTTTATATAATTAAAGTGATTGTTTTTCAAAGTTACTATACTTTATACAAGCTTTATCTTTTCTTCCTAAGTCTTACAATAGACTATTTAATAAATTAATGCTAATTTTTATGGTACTCGAATAAACCCAGAATAACTACAAATTATCATTTAAATGATTGGAAAGCAGGTGGAATTGGTCTTTCAGATGTAGAGATACATGCATTGTCATCAGTCATAAAGACAATAACATTATGGGTAAATACTGCCAGGTGGAAGCAATTACAAGAAAGAATATGGTTAAAATCTGGTTTTAAATTGTCTTTGCATTATACAAAAATAGTATTGGATAATTTTCTTTGGATGATGAGGAAACGTATATCAGAAAATAAACACAAAAATATAAATTCCAAATTCAGAACATAAATGTTAAGTACATATAAAAACCCTCTTGAATAAAAATTCTGACATAAAAGTGTGGACATTCTTGTTATAGCCTATTGCTTGTAAGCAGAACAATATTAACACATTTGATATAGACACAATTAAGATTCTCATGAAGAATGAGGTGATCTTTTGGCATCAACTGTTAGAATCTGGGAAAGTTCTAACAGTGAAACAACTAATAAGTAAATTTAACATAGTAATTTGTGGTTGGTAATACAAGATTTAAGACACTATATTGCAAATAGATTAGAAACAGTGCAGTTAACAATTAAACAAAAAGTTCCAAAATTTATAGTGCAAATGATTATCTTAAAAACTCAATCTGCTCAAGGAAAAGGCCACTTAATAAAATAGTTATAAAATAATTAAAAAGCAAAACTATACCATATGGAAAACTTTTGGGATTAATATAAAACAATTAATCAAATCCCTAATAACGATAAAAATACTCGTCTCCTCAAAGCAAACAACTTTATCACTGCAATGGAAGCTATTCATGTGAAAATTTATTCACAGGTCCTATGTAACACCACATAAAATTGAGTTAATGTTTAAACAAGATATTGGTTGTTGGAGGTGCAAAATAAAACTGAAAACAGATTGGAAATATATGTTTTATGATTATCAGCTGTTAAAAGCATTTTGGGATAAAGTAAATTATTCCTTACAAGTAGTTTTTAATGATACATTTCAGCTGTCCAAGTCATTAATTTTATTCAATGCACCTATACCACAATGTATTCCTAAAACTAAATTTTCACTGTTCATTAGCCATAGCACGCAAGACTATTACAAAAATTTGGAAAAAAAAACTTCTACATGTAAAAAATTACAAAAACATTGTGTTAAATGCATCACAAATGGAACTGACCACCATCAAAAGAACAGAAAGGATAACATCTTATTACAACTCATGACAGAAAGTGATTGAAATACTAGAGAAGAATGACTGTAATATCTTACAAAATGAATCTTAATTGTAAAATATAAATCATACTTGTTAGTCTAGACACCACTGTAAATAGTTGATTTTGTTGTCACAGAATGTTTGTTGAAACTAATTAGTTGTTAACCTGTATATATTGTATGTATATATGAGGATATGAAAACATACAGTGAATATAAAAAGTGTACACACCCTTCTTAAAATGCCAGGTTTTGGGATATAAAAAATGAGACCACAATAAATAATTTCAAAACTTTTCCAACCTTTAATGTGACCTATAACATGTACAATTTAGTTGAAAAACAAACAAACCTGTTAGGAAAAAATATAAAAAATAAAAAACATACAATAAACTGGTTGCATAAGTGTGCACACCCTTAAACTAATACTTTGTTGAAGCACCTTTTGATTTAATTACTGCATTCAGTCTTCTTGGGTAGGAGTCTTTCAGCATGGCACATCTTGACTTGGCAGTATTTGCCCACTCTTCCTTGCAAAAGCCTCCAAATCTGTCAGATTGCAAGGGCATCTCTTGTGCACAGCCCTCTTCAGGTCGCCCCACAGATTTTCTGTTGGATTAAAGTCTGGGCTCTGGCTGGGCCATTCCAAAACTAATTTTCTTCTGGTGAAGCCATTCTTTTGTTGATTTACATGCATGCTTGGGGCCATTATCATGTTGAAAGGTGAAATTCCTCTTCATCTTCCTAGCAGACGCCTGAAGGTTTTGGGCCAAAGGTGACTGGTATTTGGAACTGTTCATAATTCCCTCCACCTTGACTAAAGCCCCAGTTCCAGCTGAAGAAAAACAACCCCAAAGCATGATACTGCCACCACCTTGCTTCATCATGAGGATGATGTTCTTTTGGTGATGTGAAGTGTTGTTTTTGCGGCAAACATACCTTTTGGAATTGTGGCAAAAGAGTTCAACCTCGGTCTCTTCAGACCATAACACATTTTCCCACATGCTTTTGGGAGACTTGATGTATTGTTTTGCAAATTTTACCCAGGCCTGGATGTTTTTCTGTGTAAGAAAAGGCTTCTGTCTTGCAACCCTACCCCATAGGTCAGACATTTGGAGAATACAAGAGATTGTTGTCACATGTAGTACACAACCAGTACTTGCCAGAAATTCCTGCATCTCCTTCAGTGTTGCTGTAGGTCTCTTGGCAGCCTCCCTGACCAGTTTTCATCTTGTCTTTTCATCAATTTTGGAGGGAAGTCCAATTCTTTTCAACGTTACTGTTGTCCCATATTTTCTCCACTCTTTTATGACTGTCTTCACTGTGTTGCATGGTGTGTCCAATGCTGTGGAAATTTCTTGTATCCTTCTCCTGACTGATACCTTTCAACAATTAGATCCCTTTGATGCTTTGTAAGGTGTCTGCAAAGCAGGCAACTGAGTAAATGTCAGGAAAATCCTACTAGGACAGCTGAACTTTATTTGTGGTTAAGCAGAGTCTCTTTAATTGATGGTAGGTGTGTACCCAAGAAGACTGAATGCTGTAATTAAAGCAAAAGGTGCTTTAACAAAGTATTAGTTTAAGGGTGTGCACACTTATGCAACCAGCTTATTCTACATTTTTTATTTTTTATATTTCTTCTCCCAAACAGATTTGTTTTTCAATTGAATTGTACAGGTTATAGGTCACAGTAATGGTGGGAAAAGTTTTGAAATGATTTATTGTAGTCTCATTCTTTTATATCACAAAAGCCTGGCATTTTAACAGGGGTGTGTACACTTTTTATATCCACTGTATCTATCTGAGAAAAAAAAAGAAAATTCATGCTATTGCAAAACCTTTTATTCTATCAACTTTCTAAGTTTGTAAGAGCAATGTTTAGAAATTGTCCCTATTTATAGGCCTTTGTTCCCCATTTTTTTATGGCTTCGTCCAGATTTCTTACTCTGAGGTTGAGATGTATGATGATGATAACATTATAAATTATATGTTTTCCAGTATCTTATTTTTGTGTTGCTGATTGACAAAATATTGTGCTAGTTTTTGTTGTTTATGCAGTAAATGTACTTTGCTTGGAAATTAATGTATCTCCCTATTTTGCATAAAGCTGAAAGTATCTCTCCCGAGCACTGATCTTTTGTGATAATCACCAGTTCTTTTTTAACATCTTTATTAAATTACTTAAGACATAGACAAAACATACATTGATATAAAAGAAAAAACATATTAACATGTTTTTAGTTGTGTTACACACAATATGTATACTTTTTATGAGTATCAGTCCGGTATTACACAAATTGCTCTATTCCTGCCTTTCCTTAAACCTCAGTCCTCCTCCTGACCATTATTCTGCATGTATTGTTCCCATAATTTCCATTTATTTCTATGAATTTGCTCCTTCTGTTTTCAAGAGATCCCACTTCTAGTTATTTTATCTCTGTTACAGTAGGCAGTACTTCAAATATATTTGATTTATGCTTTGATTTCCATTTTCTAGTAGTTGCTTTTTGGCAGCCAGCAGAATTAAACTTAACAAGGCCTTACTGTGTCTAGGCAGTTCAGATCCTGTGTCTCATCTCAAAAGAACCATCTGCTAAGTTGCACCCATTTTCTCACACAGTATTTCTGACAAAGTACTCTGTAGGGAATTTTTAAAAGTTTGCCAAGCATTACACTCCCCGAACATTTTCCAGTTATCTCTTTCTTCCCTATCATACCCAACACATTTACCATCTACCTGAGGAAAAAAAATTTTGGAATCTGTTTGGGATATAAAAATACCTGTGCAAATACTTCCAAGCAAAAATCCTAAACCTTTTGCATATTTGGGAGCCAAACATATGTCTTTCCATTGTTTCCTTGTAAATTTCTTATTCAGTCTTAATTGCCAATCTTTTCTAACCTTTTCTCATTGATTTTTATAGTTAACATACATTATTTTGTATGGCGTGCTAATTATTTTGTAATAGCAGCTTCTGTTCTAGATTCAACTAAAAACTTTACCAGAGCAGGTTTTTCACTTAGGATTCCCCTATCTCTTTGCCTGTCATCTGATATCAATCAATATTTTCTACTGTTTTATGAATAGGATATTCTGTATGGCTGTTACTTTCCTTAATGATTTGCATCCAAAATCCTGCATTCTCTTTATTTCTAAGACAACTATTCTGTATTTTTTTAGTGGTACAAGCTGGATGAGCTATTTGAGCAGGAGCGAAATGTACGGATGGCTATGACAAACCGTGCAGGACTACTGGCTTTAATGTTGCATCAAACCATTCAACATGACCCTGTTACTACAGACCTTCGGACGAATGTGGACCGTTGAAGAGGTTGGTACCATTAAATACAGGTGTAGAAAAAGAATGTGAGGGTTTTTGTTAAGTCAGAATCGGTATGAGTTTTACAGAATGACTGAGTTGAAACTGTAGATTTAAAAGGAAGCTTCTGCAGACATTTCTAAAGTTAAACCTCTTTGAAGGCTTTAGTAATGTTACCATACTTTTATCCTTTCATTTCACTGATTTTATTTTGTTTCCAATTTTAGTAAGCTGCTGTATGTAATATTATTTACTCAGAAGTATTGTTGATTTATGATGTCATCGTGCCTTTGCCTCAGGTTGTGGTTGGAAAAGACTTGTGTAGACAACCCTCTCAGCCTTTAACAAACAGAAAAACAAGACAGTCATTCTACTGGGATCTGTAGTTATATGATGAAGTGGTTAATGTGCTGATGTAGTATTTTGAATTAGTTGTGATTTCTGCTCTCTCATTATTTTTGGTAGAGTCACTCCCCACTTGCAAAGTAAATGCTTGACATTTTACATCACATTTATATCCGAGTCATACTTAGATTATTTTGTGACGTAAAATGCTTAGCATTTCTTCAGTGCTGCGTAGCTTTATTCTTTGTTTTTCTTGTTAACGCTTTGTTTCATGTTTCTTATTGACTACCCACAACTACAGATTTTTTTCTGTGGTTCCCACTTTCATCGAACCAGTTTTCTTCCTCTTTTTTTAAACAAGTAAATAACTTTTCCATGAACTGAAGACTAATTTCACTTTACATGATTCCGGCTTTCTTGTTTTTGAGAGCATCGAGAGAAATAGGCTATATTAAACAGAGAAAACTCTGTGAATATATTTAACAATCTGCTTTCACTTGATAATGAACTGTAATGTATATGTATTGCTCTTTATGGCATTTTGGAAGGCTTATTTTTTTCTTTTGAACATAGCAAAAACGTGACAAACCTAAGTACTCTTAATTAAATTAGTAATAGTTGCAGGCAGCAAAAAATTAACTTACTGGAAAAGTCAGTCTTTCAGTTTTAGTTAGTGCTGAAGGGCTGTAAGGACTACAGGAGAAAACATGTTAGCATATTAATACTGAGATGGCCTCTAGCATCCATGCAGTTACAGTATAAGCATGATAGTACTGAGTAATGATTTTGTTAGCACCAGCATCATCCTCTCATTTCCTCTATGATGTTTTGACTGTACATTACTTTAAACTCACTTAACAGCTAATCATGTTTAATGAAGGCTGTCTAATGCATTTGTCTTAAATAAATCCAGAATTTCATTTTAAAATGTTTTTACTGACATGAGCAACCAGAACTACAACTGATATTAAAATTATGAGTATGCTTCTTGGCTGGGCTACATGCTGGCACATGGAAACTGCTTAAAATGTTAACTTGATTGAAATGAATCGCACACCTAATAGTCTTCATTTTATTGAGTCACTGAAGTGGGTCAAAATCCAAAACAAACATATAAACTTAAATATTTTTGTAATTTGAAAGCAGTTTCATTGGTTGAACTCGCCTTATATGTATAGGTGTGCACAGACTCAGAAGAACACTTTTCACTTGCAGAAATACTAGTTTCTTACATTCTTTCAGATTCAAGTCATTTTTAATTTTTGTAGAAAAGAATGTCAGCCACACTTTTTGAACACCTTTATTAACTTCATATATTACACTGTGACACAGGTATACTTAGTTAGAAAAAAAATACTTAGTTTCCCTTATCATGCATTATATGGTTGTTTTCTAATTGTTATTCATTTTAACATTACATAGATTGTTCATGCCCTGCCTCCCCTAAATGTCACTCCTCTTCTTGAACATTATTCTGCATGTATTGTTTCCACTAATTCCATTTACAGATTCATAGAAGGTTACTTGGCTAATGGCCCTAGAGCCCTTACAGACCTAGCCATATTTATTCTGAGTTGCCCCAGTTGTTAGTGGTTAAGTGAGTGAAGTTTCCAGAGGTAATGGTCTATGGTAGTTACTGCCGACTTCCTCTGTCCTGGAGGGACATGGGCACCACCCCAACAGTGAATATGGTGTCACCCATCTATTGATCTAGGTTGCGTTTGAAGATGGTCAGGGAGAGGCTCTTTTTCACGTAAACTGGGAGCTTATTCCAGAGAAGTGGCAGTCTCTGGGAGATGCATCTCTCTTTCCAGCATGACCTGTTCATGTCAGAGGCAAGGTTAAAGGAGTACAGCAGGTTTCTCTAATGTATTCCTCAACTTCACGGCCCTTTTCCTCCCTATTTACATTGTCCTCTGTAAAGCAACAACAATAAAGCATTTACAATTTTTATAATTCCCCTTACTTCTGTAACAGAAGCCTACCTTCTCATACTGTGATGGTTTCACTTAAAAAATGATTCTCTCACATTTGAATAAAGCTTGCTGGAGTCGCCCAATTACTGACATCATCGAGGCCAGGCAGTGCAGGTACTTTTTTTTTTTTTTTTTTTAAATCAGTTTCCTCCCCCAAAGTGACATCACCACAGCCGTCATCTGATTCGAACTAAAATAATAAGACCCACCCATTCTGTGATGTCATGGCTCCCTTGTCCTTTCTCCAGCCTGAGTGCTGTTCATTTTATTCAGTAGTAGTGTAGTAACATCGATGTTTGGAAACACAGAAATGTGGTATGCATACTTGTATATTCTGCACAGCTAATGATGCTTAGGTGGTGTATCGCTTGCATACTTCTCTGTTGTATTTGCACCAGATACTGCTAGTGTGCAGTGTGGGAATAGAAAGATTAAAACATTACCCTGGTTTCAGAGGTGGCAGTGCAACATATTTATAGTGGCTTAACATGAGAGTAGCTCTAAGCAAGCACCATGTGAAACCTGAACAAGCACCTAGAATTATTCGGTGCAGCTTCCACACCTTAAGTCTGAAAATGAATTCACATACTCACATGAACAGTAGTAGCTGCATATTGATGGCTAAAGGTGTATGGGCATGTCGGGTGGTTACTACACTGCAAAACTGGTATGTAATGGTGGAGATATTTGGAAGGTATGAGAAAACACACCAGTATATTAAAGCCATAGCATCAGTTGAACTGGAGGCTGGCAAATATATTTAGTAAGGGACTTTGTCCATGCACAAATATTTCAACACTGATTCTTTGCAGTGGCATCCATTATCTGATTCAAGGTAAGTTAACCTTGATGTCCTTTATTTTAAAAAAAAATCAATAAAAAATTTGCTTTGTTATAAGTGACTTCTGGACACAAGAAAAAGGAAGGGGAAAATATAGCAATGTGGTTTATATGTACAAAGACAAATCCAGGGACACTGCAAAAGGTTTTTTTTTGCAAATCAACCAGTGGAGTAAAAACATATGAAGGCAAATACTGCATACCAACACACTTTGCACATGTAAATCTCAATTTTTAACAAGATGGAAGCATGAAGTGATACCTTAACACTTAAATTAATAAAGATCTAAACTGGATAATGGTATAAATGTTTTATTCTTTAGCTCCTTGGTGCAAGACCTTACTGGATGTGATTGCAGTCAAGTAAGGCCATGGCTATAGTGCAGCAAAAAATGTCCCCTCTAACAAAGGAAATGCTAGAGCAAAGATTAAATTACATGAGTCAAGCACCCTGCTAAGATCTGCCAAACAATGGAATTACCAGGTCAAATTACCCTCAGGACTTTGACAGCTAGGGAAGCTAAGTGTTATGGGGGAGGGGAGAAGTAAATGGACTGGAATTCATTGTCTCACAAATTAGTGCCATTTAAACTAAATTAGAAAAAAAAGGCAGCAGTAAACAGCACTTTGAGTGTGTTCTGTGGCATTTGCACTGTTTCTGTTTTAAGTAGTCATCCAGCAGCAGAGAATGTTACTTACACTGTTCTATTTTACTCAGTACTTTGTACGCATGCAACATCTATGAAATGACAGGAACTTTAGGCAAACGGAGGCCTGCATGATGTAACATTTTTGAGCCAAACAATGATTTCTGGGATACTGGATGGCAACCTGATTTATCCAAACCGCGTCAATATGCCAGCCTCCAGGTGGTCAGAGTCTGGAATTACATATAAAAAAATTTAAAATCCTGTAAATAATCCCAGAGTGCTGTTAAAGTGTAGGAAACAATCATGCCATGATGTTTTAAACATGTTTTTTGAGTCTGTGGGTGCGGTACTCCTTTAAGGTCCCTGAAGCGAGTGACCGTCATGCAGTTTGATTTACGAATGTGTTGCATTTCCTTCGGGTCCAGGTCATAGACTGCTCTGTAAACCAGGCAGAGGTCACCCCTTAGCAACCTGTATTAGACAGAATGCAGTAACAGGGCATTCAGTCTTTCTGCATAAGACTTGTTTTGTATACCCTGTAATTTCGTGGTGAGAAACCTCTGTGGTCTCTCCAGTTGTTGCAGGTATCTAGTGAGGTTCCTGCAAAAGAGAGCTTTGTATTCAGTTATTGACCTGATGAGGGCCTAGTATAATGGAATTATAACATCCTTAGATCTAGATGCGATGCATTTACTTATAAGATGTGCCACATAGAAGGATTTCCTTACTACTGTGGATACATGATGGTCAAAGTTCAGATTGCTAGCAGCCTGAGTACCCAGATCACATACCACTGGGTCTACACTTAGGGGTGCTGTCTATAATGCATTTAGCAGGGATTTTAGCTTTCCCAAAGGGAATAATAATGCCTTTTTTTGCATTTAGCTTTAATCCGTGGCTTTGGCCCCAGTCATTTTTCTGCATTAACCCTGGCTGTAGTATATTAACATAGTTGTGGGGACTCGGTTATTGCTTCCACTTTGCAATCGTCAGCAAACTTGGTCAGCCACAGGCCATCCAAGTTTGCCTCGACTTCTAAGAAATAAAGTCAAAACAGTAAGGGGCCCAACACAGAACACTGTGGTATGCTGCTGATGACTGGCCTTTTGCTAGAGGTGAAGTCACCCACTTTGACAGTATGTGTCCTGTCAGTGAGCCATTTGGCTACCCATCAGGTAATGTAGAGGTTAATTCCCAATTGGGAGAGTTTGTCTATAATACCTGAGTGGGGAATTGTGTCATATGCCTTGTCTAGGTTAAGATAGGCAGTATGCACAGTCTTTCCCTCATACAAGGCCTTGGTGACTTTCTTGAAGAAGTCAACCATGTTTAACAGGCACAATCTACCTTTATTGAATCTGAACTGGGTTGTCTCCAGAGTTTGGAGATTACCTATGTCCTTGTTAATGATTCTTTCCATGGCCTTGTAGATGAGGCTAGCCACCTTATGGGCCTGTAATTCCCAGCGTCAGTTGATGGTCCCCTTGTGTGCAGAGGCTTGCTGTCCTCCATTCTGCTGGAACGTAGCCAGTTCACAGGCTGTAGTTCAACAAGGATCCAAGTCGGTCTGCTAGGTCATGTTTTAAGTTGTTTAAAAGGCAACCTGGATGTTGTCTAGTCCCATTGATGCCATGTGTTATGGCGTTGGAGAGCAGTGAGATAACCTGCCCTCATGAGATAATAGGTTGAGGAATGGTGGAAGGTATACTTTGGGGGATGACTGTGGGTGGTGAAGTTTGCTCCAGATCTGTCTGTCAGCTAGCAAGTTGGCTATTACCTTAAGTTTATTACAATCCACAACCAGTTCATTGAATAGATGGGTATTCTGTTTTAGACTTTGGATGTAGTTAAAAATGCCTTATGATTATCCTTAGCTAGGGAGGCTATTTTTACTTCGTAATTAGCTCTGTAGGATTTGACAAGATGTCTGATTTGTTTGTTTAAGCTAGAGAAGGATTTCTTCCTTTGCTGAGTCAGTTCCCTCTTGTTCATGGACATTAGTTTGTTTCTCTTGTTGTATAGCCTGTTTACACTTGGGGTCATCCAGGGTGGCTTGTTTTATCGACAAGACCTGGTTTTAATCTGGTCAGGTACAGCTGATTCTATACAGCTGCTTAAGTGGTTATATAGGGCATCGGTGTGCACCTCTGCATAGGAGTCCATGTTAACTGTGTTCAAGGAGGCTTTGAAACTTCTGCTTGGCTGTCTGGACACGCTTTTATTTGGTTTTGTTCATTCATCTACGCTTTTAGGCTTTGAAACTTCTTATACCATCACTTAGTAGGAGGTAATTTGTCTTTGAAAAATTTGTAAGCATTTTTGAGCTTCATGGGATATTTGGTCTTATACTTTCATCGAACAAGACTGATTTGTGGTCCAGTCTTACCAGGGAGGACATCACACAGTGGGTGGCATGCATTGCTCTCCCATTTTATTGAGTACTATGTCCAGAACATTTGTGCCTCTTGTGGGTGTGCTGATTACCTGTTCAAAAGCATTTGCATTGTCAGAGTACAAGAACCTCTGAGCCAGGATGTTTCCCAGTCAATGGTAGGATAATTAAAATCACCCTCGAATAAGGTGTTGGGCTGTATAGTAAGTGACTCCAGTAAGTCCAGGTATGCAGTATGCATTTCCTGTTTCAAGAGTGAGGGACCTGTAGCTAGCTATGATGTGGTTGCGGGCTTTGCATATAGTTAATTGGCATGGAGTAAGACAATAATACTGTTTGACCAATCTAAAGGCGTCCTTATCCTCAATAAAGATGGGTACACCTCCTCCTTTGGTTCTTCCATGCTAAGTTTGTGGTCTGACTGTATTGAGGGCATTGTAGTCCTGCACGGCTGGCCGGGGTGCTTTCCACGTCTTTGAACCATGTCTTGGTGACTGCCCAGATGTCAGCATCTTCCAAAGTAAGGAGTGCTTCCAGGAAGTTTCTTGTTCAGACTCCTAGCATTAAGCAGCAGCACCTTGAGTTTATCTAGAGAGGATTTTGTTATGTTGAGAGGTTGGTTATTTTGGCATTGCCTAAAAAAAGGCACACTACAGGTGGCTAATGCCTTTGCCAGTACCCGAAAGCCTAAAAGAGACAAGTGCAGACCATCTCTGGCAAAGGAGCATGGCTTGTCAACCACGTCTTCCCATACTGACAGATATTGGAGCCCCTTGGACTGACACCAGAAGCTAAGCCAACTGTTAAAGTCAATCATTTTTTTGTTTGTATTGTAGCATCTAGCACAGGCTTATACTTGCCTGTGACAAACAATCTGAAAGCTCAGTCATCTCTCTCTCTATATAGTCCAGTGAGATATGTCTCAAATCATCACCCCCACATGGACTATGACAGAGTCATACTGGTACATCTGGTTGAGTGACTTGACAGATCCTGAAACCTGATACATCTCAACCTCTTTGAGCAGGAAATCTGGACAAAGTCAAAAATAATGGGGGACAAAGGACCAAAAATAGGCACAATTTTAAATAAATATTGCTCTTACAAACTTAGAGTTGATAGAATAGCAAGTTTTGTATTAGCATGAATTTTCTGAGGGGTATGCAGTCTGATTTGCAAATGTTTGTCATTATTTTCTGACTTCATTCCTATGATTTGTCAGTGATTTGCAAGAAAACCACAATTTTATTGAGAAACAGACCAAAAATATGAGGCAAAAAAAAAACAGGACATTCTGCAAAAGTCTGTACAGTTGAGAGGTGTGTGGCAGTTGACAGGCATCTAACTGTAATCCACTCCTTATCCAGGCTGGTGAGGGGAATATCCATGCGTCTCACAATGGAGTTACCTATAACCAGTACATTAGGTTTTCTGATGTTGCACCTTATGGGCTTATTTGTTGAGACAGTGGTGTATGTGCTGTGGTTGTGTTTTGCACTGTTGTATGTAAGTGGTTTCTGTTTGGGAGTCTTCGGATCTTTTGGTAAGTTACTAGTGAGTACCTCTGCATATGTGGGTTGTGTGTGGTATCCTTATTTAGTGTGGGAAGTGTGTGTGTGTGTTGACAACCTGTTTGGCATTCGATTTGTCCTTTTATGTGAATATTGCCTCCGATTTCATATTGTAACTACATCTCTCACATTATTTGTTAGTTTCAGGACTAAGTGGTTGTCAGCTAATGCCTATCAGGCTGGCCAGAGAGATGATGGGAAACTGCCATCCAGGATAGCAGGCTCTTACTGTATGTTTTATTAGGAAAGGGATTCAAATTTAAGCTTACACAGAGCTGGTCTTTCATTTAACACTCTCCTAATACTTTCTCTTTGTGTATACTGTGTTATCAATTCCTGGTAGGGAAGGCAGTGTCCAACCTGCAGTCCTACTTTCAACTTGGCCTCATTCCATTCTATGACGGTTCTCTTAGTTTCATAGTTTCATAGTATAGTACTAGGCTATCTGCCCTAGGGCATTTGTAAGCCTAGCTATAGTGATGTGACTTTTGCCACCTCATGAAGTGGTACAAAAATGTACAGAATAAAATTAGAATACTGTGCCTCTGTCTAGTAATGACACAGTGAAGGTCCCCTTATATAATAGAATTAGTTTGCTGTGCCCCTGTCTAGCAGTGACACAGATGTGACCCCTGGGGTAAACTTACGATCTCCCATCCACTCATCAAGATTTCTCTTCTAAGTTATTTGCTTACAATATTGTTTACTGTACTGATTTGCTCAGTAAATCCTAGCTCCCTCTTGTCTGTTTCATATCTCCCTACTTACAGTCATCCATACTGGTACAATCTCCTTTCCTGTGTTGGCTTAGTTCTCAAAATACTCTATGCTACTGTGTAAGTATAATGTTTTGTGTGGTTGTTATTGTTCTGTTTATGTGCCTGCATCCAAAATCCTATTCTCTTGTTATTTTGTGAACTCCACGCCTCCCCAGTTCAATATCATTCCTTTCCACTTTGATTTGTAGTCTTCTGCTTGTGTTATAGGTTCATAGGTTCATACTAGGCTATCTGCCCTAGTGCATTTAAACGCCTAGCCAGAGTGTGTTTGGCTTTCGCCACCCATTTTAAATTAATTTTGCTATGCCCTTTTTCGAGGTTAGCATACTGTGCCTCTGTCTAACAGTGACACAGAAGTGATACCCGGGGTAAACCTACGATCTCCCATCCACTCATCAAGATTCCTCTTGAAGAGAGTCAATGAGGGACTGTGCCTAACCTGTACTGGGATTTTATTCCAGAATGAAGGGAGCCTCTGGGTTTTGAATCTGTCCCTCCAGCATGTCCTATTTATTTCAGTGCTGAGGTTCAAGTCTCTCGAGCGCGTAGCTCGATGGGATTTGGATTTTCTGAGGTGCAGCATGTCCATTAATTCCGGGTTGGACATGGCTTTATATGTCAGGCACAGATTGCCTCTGAGCAGGCGGTATGCCACTGAGTAGAGCTGGAGTTTCTTTAACCGGGCAGCATATGGCATCTGTTTGAGCCCTTTGATCCTCTTGGTGAGGTACGTTCGGGGTCTTTCCAGTTGCTGCAGGAGTCTGGTAAGGTACATCCAAAAGGGGCATTGTACTCAATTATGGGCCTGATGAGGGATGAGTAAAGAGGCATGATGACCTCCTCTGATCTAGATGTGAATCCCTTCATGATTAGGTGGGCTATATAAAATGTTTTTCTAACCACTTTGGCCACGTGGTTGTCAAATGAGAGATTGCTATCAACTTGGGTCCCCAGGTCCCTACCACCTATGTGGTAATTTGTAGGCACTTTGTTTTTGCCAAAGGGGATGACTATACACTTTTTGGCGTTTAGCTTGAGGCCATGGCTCTGGCACCAGTTGTCTGTTTCTATGAGGCCCTTTTGGAGGATGCTTGTGTCGGCTGGAGAGTCGATTATGGCGCCCTATCCCGATGTTTTTCTAGGTACTAAAGCATTTAAGTGAAATACCCCACCTGCTAGTCCTCTATGTTAGAGAGGGATGAGTGACAGCAACTCCTGGTTAAAAGCCCCCCCCCCCAACCCAGACCATTTGTTTTTCAATTATTGCCTTTTTTCTGGTGGAAAATGGTGACAAATGGAAAAATATAACATTCTACTGGAATATGTAGGTTTTCTAAAAATGCTAGAAACAAAAGTTTGACTATATCCAAAAAACTAACATCAGACCCACAAAGTGTAAACTCTAAGAAATCAGTGGTCATGTTAATACAGGCCATAAACTGTCCTAATTCACAGGTTCATAGGTATGTACTAGGCTAATAGCCCTGGGGCCTTTACAAACCTAGCCACAGGATTTCCCTGGCATAGTGCCACCAGACCTTAGTTCCCAGTGCCTCTGTTGAGTACAGCCACTGGAGTTATCCCCAGGGTGAATTTTCTGTTTCCCATCCACTCAAGATTTCTCTTGAAGACAGTCAGCGAGAAGTCTATTCCATAGCATGGCAGTCTCTGGGTTATGAACCTGTCCCTCCCGCATATTCTGTTAATTGTGGTAATGAGGTTGAGGTCTCTGAAGCGTGTGGTGCGGAGGGATTAGGATTTCTTTAGATGTAGCATTTGTAACAGAGTTGGGTCAGACGTGGCTTTGTAAGTCAAGCAGAGATCGCCTCTAAGTAGGTGATATGAGACAGAGAATAGTTGGAGTTGTTGAGTCTGAACATACAGGACAAGTGTTTAAGGCCTAGGATCCTCTTTGTGAGGTACTGTTTCGGCCTCTCCAGTTGTTGCAGGTGTCTAGTGAGGTACATGCCAAATGGGGCACTGTACTCTATGACTGGCCTAATGAGGGAAGAGTAGAGGGAGACAATGACCTCTTTCTTCCTGGATGCAAAACCCTTAGTAAGGAGATGTGCCACATAGGACTTTCTGAACACAGTGGCAATGTGGTGATCGAGAGGTTGCCATCAACCTGTGCTCCCAGATCTCTTATAACACCGTCTGTGTTTAGCGGACTACCATCAATGTAGTAATTCATGGGAACTGGATTTTTCCCAAAGGGGATGACGACATTTTTTGGTATGGAGTTTAAGGCCATGGTTCTGACACCAGTCGATGGTTTCAGCAAGGCCATTCTGTAGGATGTCAACATCACTTGGGGAGTTAATAGCGCCCAACTTGCAATAGTCTGCAAACGTTGTCAGCCAGAATCCCTTTGTGTTGGCCTGGACTTCAGAGAAGTAGACAAACAGTGGAGGACCCAGGACAGAACCCTGTGGGATTCCACTCGTGACTAGTTGGCAGTCTGACTTGGGAGTCAGCTACCTCTACACTGTGGGTTCTATCCCTAAGCCAGTTTGCAACCCACCTAGTCATATAGGGGCTGATGCCTAGCTTTGAGTTTTTCTAGGATTCCTGAGTGGGGAAATGATATCAAAAGCCTTGGCCAGATCAAGGTAGTCTGTATGAACCACAGCTCTGGTGACGGACTCAAAGAAATAGACCAAGTTGAGCACGCATTAGTCTACCCTTCACAAAACCAAACTGTGTGAGATCCAGAGTTTGGAGATTCCCTATATCCTTGTTTATTAGGTCCATGATGATGTGTTCCATAGCTTTGCATTTCAGGCTTGTTAGGTTAATGCGGCGGTAGTTCCCAAGGTCTGTAGTCGCTCCTCCTTAGTGGAAAGGGATGACTCTAGCAGTGTGCCATTAGGTAGTTACAAAGCCTGAAGTGAGGCTGTGATTGAACAGGGCACACAGGTGAGGTGCTAATTCACTCAACAGTTCATGTAGAACACAGCCAGGGATATTGTCAGGTCCCACAGAAGCTGTATTCTTGGCCTTGGACAGTTCTGTTTTAACCTGTGCAGCTGTAATACTGGGTATCTGGCAATCTACTGGTATTGTGATTGGTCCTTTGTGGGGGGGGGGGGGGGTAAAGCTGTCACTGAATCTGTCAGCCAGTATACTGGCAATATCTGTTGGCTCAGTATAGAGGTACCATTGTGCAGTAGCTCAGAGCAAATCTGGGTACTGCCGTGGAGATTCTTTACATAACTATAGAAGGCCTAGTGGTTGTCTTTATTATCTGCTGCAATTCTGTTTTCATAGCTAGCTTTAGAGGATTTGATGAGGTTTCTCAACTTTTTGTTGAGGCTGATAAGGGATTTTTTTCCAGTCTTGGGACTTCACCTTATTCCACATCAGTTTCCTTCTTCTGTTGTAGAGTTTGTTTATGGCAGGGGACCACCAGACTTGCTTTTTTTTTTTTTTGTTTTGTTTTGTTTTGGAGGAGAGCGTCTCTATTGGGTATCAAGAGATCCATGCATTTGTGTACGTGTTCATACAGTGCATTGGTGTATGATTCGGCGGTCATACAACTATTCTCCATTTGCATGGGTGCTGTGAAGTTACCACCTCTGTTTTTAGGAGCCCAAAGTTAGCTTTGGTGAAGTATTTCATGGTGGTTACCTTTTGGGGGGGGATTTCCAAGGTGAATAGTTTTTGGTCGGATCTAACCAGGGAGGAGCTGACTATTGGTGTAGAGCAGTGGTCACCCATGTTAGTAATGACCAGGTCAAGGATGTTGCTACCTCTAGTGGGGGTAAGAACAAACTCCAGGGCACTGGAATTAATGATCTCCAGGAAATGCTGGGCAAGTGTACTGGTACACAAGTAGTTTTCCCATTTAATGGAGGGGTAGTTGAAGTCGCCTAGTAAGAAAGTGTTAGGTTGGACCCTAATATTCTCCAGGGTGCTCAGGAATGTGGAGTGCGAGTCCTGGGACATGGTTAGCAGACTACGACCTGAATCGTTGTCTTACCCAATGTTAGCGGCACCTGAAGGATGTCTGATGCGTTATGTGGGGCTACCAGTCAGGAGGTGTGCACATCCTTTATGAATATGGAAACACCACCGCCTTTGGAGCTTCAGTCCAAGTTCTGGGGCCGAAAGTGTGGAATGAATTATAGCCTGGTAGTGCAGGGGTGCTTTTCTGCTGCCTTGAACCAGGTCTCTGTTACAGCACAAATGTTAATGTTCTCCATTTTAAGGAGTGCTTCGAGTGAGTGCATTTTGAGATTTAGACTTCTAGCGTTGAGCAGCATGACCCTCAGATTGCATTTGTTTGTAGCTGTTACTGTGGTAATTTGGCCTTTGGATCACCACCTAAAAAAGGCACTACAGGGGTGGGAAGAGCCGTGGCCAGTATCCAGAAGCCCAGACGTGACCGATGCAGGCCATCTCTGGCAAAGCATTGAGATCCATCAATCATGTCATCCCAGACAGACACTGGATCCCCTTAGAATGACACCAGAAACGTAGCCAATTGTCGAAATAATTTTTTGCTTTTACTGTGGTATCATTCTGAGTGATGGTAGGATGCTGCTCAAGGCTAGGGTCATACCCAACTGGGCTATATAATCAGAGAGCTCCTCCATGTCTCTCCATGTAGTCCAGGGAGATGTGTCTCAGATCATTCACACCCACATGTACAATGACAGAGTCATATTTGTAACTGTTGAGGGACCCGAGTGCGTACGTTATGTGACGGATCCTGGCACCTGATTGTTCCTTTCCCCGTATTCAACTTAGTGAGTGGGACATCAGTGTGCCTCACTACTGAGTCACCTAGGACTTGTGTGTTGGGCATGCTGCTTTGCCTTAGGGGCTTTGGTCGAGTGGCACACTGTTTAGGAGAGTTGCGTCTCATGATTAGTGGTGTGGTGGTCAAGTGCGTTTCTGCCTTGGAGGTCTCTGCTGCTTGGGTAGATTTTTGTTGAGAGTCTCCGTGAAGGTGGGTGTGTGGTTTGTGTTTTTATGTGAAGGCAGTGCTGGTGTGTGTTCTGGAGGGCTGTGTTCAATGTGGTGTGATGCAAGTGTTGACCTTTTCCTCTTGACCACCAATTCTTCAAAATTCACTTTTAAAAGATATAAATGGTGTCTACAAATTGGAAGTATATGTTCCAGTAATTACTAAAGGGGGAAATGAATACAAATTTGTCTTCCCAAAGTGCTATAAACACTGGCAAACATGAGGGGGGGCACAAGCAGCCCCCATGGCTAAACCTGTTTTTAGAAAGAACCCTAAAAGAAAATATAATTACTTCCCACACCAAATCCATAAACGTGGACAGACAGATGCACTTTAAGAAAAAAGGTCGCCAAGAGAACATGTATATATAAAATTTCAAAATTAATCCACATAATGCCCTGGCAAGGCACACAATTCCAAGAACAAAATTCAAAATCTTGCGTTTTGGATTCCATCAATGTTGACACTAGAGAAAGACCCTGAAAGTCTAGGTTAAAAGTTTTAGAGCTAAAATGGCAAATGACAGCTGCAGAGAAGACCCTGGGGTTGAATGAAACTGTTGCCGCTGACAGTTTCCTTAAAGTGAGACAGCCGAAACCATAATTGTGTCTTCCATTCATCCAAATGTGAATCCTTTAACATGGCACTTGTCTATTGCAAGATATGCATTTATACATTTTATTTTTACAAACAGTTTAAAATTTTATTAAGGCATTATTAATTCAAATAAATAGGTAAATAACTCAGGCAAGCGTCGACAGAGTGAGAAGTAACATCCAATGTGTAAAAAATCCAAGCAATCCAGTCTTCTGAAACAGATAAATCAGTTTATTGCACAGATGAACCACGATAAGCGCTTTCACTAACTAGTAGCTTCTTCAGATCACAAACAGGAAGCACAATAGCTATGTGCTTTAAATATCTGCATGTTAATTAATCAACCAACTTTTAAAGCAGAAGCGCCATAAGACAAAACTTAAAAACTAAATATATAAACATAATGTCATTGACATCTAAAAATACAACTTAAAATAGACAATAGTGTATACATATTCTATTGAAAATTAAAAATTAAAATAACTTCATTCCATAAAGAATATAAGAACATATTATAAGCAGCATACTATCACGTATAAAGGTATATGCAGCCTAATACATAAGTATATGTGATAGTCATATTAAATAAAACCTTAATACATGCAAGTAGTAATGCAAGGCAACTTATAAACTAAGCAAGGTAGATACCATCAAAAACATGATAACAATAAAGAATAGTCATATACAGATCGAGAG
The DNA here is from genome assembly GCF_019279795.1 of Protopterus annectens. Classification (NCBI taxonomy): domain Eukaryota; kingdom Metazoa; phylum Chordata; order Ceratodontiformes; family Protopteridae; genus Protopterus; species Protopterus annectens. The sequence goes on along the minus strand of NC_056741.1, from coordinate 872,811,630 downwards.
AACTATTACCAAACAAAGTGATACTTGTTATAATAAAGTCAGTACATGAATGTATATCTGCATCTGTGTAAAAAAGTGTATATGGGTGTAGTGTCTAAATAAATGTATATCTAGATGTAAAATATGAGTGCATGTGTACAAGAATAAATAAATAAATAAATAGAAGAATAAATTATCTAGAAGTATGGAGCTAAAAACCTTAATGAAACTGCAATGTGAAATGAACAGGTTACCCAAAAAAGTGTATATGTGCAAGTATCAAAATACATTAAAATCTTAAAAATGTCAGAACTTAGTATGCCTACGCTTCTTTAAATGTGGTCTGATAGATGCCCTTTCATTTAGACCATGACCTCTATCAGCTCTCAGCAAAATTATCCACCTACTTTCTCTGTCTTCAGTATGATTCATAATATCACCTCCTCTTACATTAGCATTCATTTTCTCCAGCACCCTAAACATAAACTTGTGTTCAGGGCTTGTTTGTGTCACATGCTTGGCTAGTGCATTCTGCAGATTACCTTTCCTTATATTATAACAGTGTTCCCTTATTCTATCTCTTAGTACCCTGTTCGTTTTACCAACATAAAAACATGAACACAGTTCACATACAGCAAGATATATGACATCAGGTGTCATACAGTTGGCATTAGCTCGGGTATATATTTCCCTCTGTGTATCCGGATGTATAAATACTATACTAGAATCTATTAAGGAACAAAAATTGCATTGTCCACAAGGTGTTGTACCATAACTAAAGCTCGGGTGTATACCCTTGTTTGGTGGATAACAAAGCAATCTTTTAAGATTCTTCTTATTCCTGTAGGTAAAAGATGGAGAATCACCTACAGTCTTTGTCAGTATGTCATCAGTATGTAGTATGTTCCAATTTTTGGAGATAATCTCTTTGATTTGTTTATTATCTGCTGTATATGAAGTCAGAAACCTAACTTTTGCATTAGTGACTTCTTTGACATTATTCATTACTAAAGGCTTGGGCCCAAAATATGGGGTATCTAATGTTGAACGTAAACTTAAAGCATTATCAAATTGTAAATCTACCTCCGTAGAATTATAGCCTCTCTCAGCAAACTTCTCTCCCAAATCATATAAGTCAGCCATAAAGCCTTTGTCATTGGAATTCAATCTAGACATTCGTAGGGTCTGTCCTTTCACTATGTTACTGAAAACATACTTAGGGTGCATGCTAGTTCTGAATAATAAAGTATTCCTATAACAAGGTTTCCTAAAAATTCCAGTGTTAAACATTCCACATTCAAGTTTTTCGATATATTGATCTAAAAATTCTATTTTCAATAATGAATATTTCATTGTAAATTTCAAACATGGTGTAATATTATTCAAAACCATATTGAAACTAAGCAGTTCTTCTGTATTACCATCCCATAAAATAAACATGTCATCCACAAAACGTCTATAGAATCTTACATATTTCTTAAACATATATTCTTTAAATAGAAACTGTTCTTCCCAGTAGGCTAGGAACATGTTGGCGTAGCTATTGGCACAAGGAGTGCCCATAGCTACGCCATCTAATTGCTGATAAATATTATCAGTGAACATAAACACATTATTTTCCAGCACTAGCTCAAGGAAGTGTACCAATAAGTCAATTAAAACATTACCATAGGTGTACTATGTTCTGTGAGATAATTACTAACATAAGCTAGACCAAGGTCATTGGGGATGACTGTGAACAATGATTGTATGTCAAAAGTTACTAAAATTAGATTGTGGATGGTATCCATTTGATTATTAAAATAGTACAAATCTGTTAGAAACTGTTTAGAATCACGTAATACAAAAACAAAGCAAAGTTTCAAGGGATATACAAGATTTTAAAACAGGTCAAGTTTTTGTCTGGGAAAGGCGTGTCCCAGAACGTATGCCTGCATCTGTTATCAAGCAAGGCACTTTACCTTTCCAACAGCACAAGACTCTACAGAGCACTGGTAAAGTGGCTGTATCTCCTGCAGTTGTTTCTAATGTATCAGAAGTTGCAGGAGAGGCCCCAACCATTGCCAATGAACATGTTGATTCCAATACTATATCTGCTGTGTTTATGTTCACTGATAATATTTATCAGCAATTAGATGGCGTAGCTATGGGCACTCCTTGTGCCAATAGCTACGCCAACATGTTCCTAGCCTACTGGGAAGAACAGTTTCTATTTAAAGAATATATGTTTAAGAAATATGTAAGATTCTATAGACGTTTTGTGGATGACGTGTTTATTTTATGGGATGGTAATACAGAAGAACTGCTTAGTTTCAATATGGTTTTGAATAATATTACACCATGTTTGAAATTTACAATGAAATATTCATTATTGAAAATAGAATTTTTAGATCTATATATCGAAAAACTTGAATGTGGAATGTTTAACACTGGAATTTTTAGGAAACCTTGTTATAGGAATACTTTATTATTCAGAACTAGCATGCACCCTAAGTATGTTTTCAGTAACATAGTGAAAGGACAGACCCTACGAATGTCTAGATTGAATTCCAATGACAAAGGCTTTATGGCTGACTTATATGATTTGGGAGAGAAGTTTGCTGAGAGAGGCTATAATTCTACGGAGGTAGATTTACAATTTGATAATGCTTTAAGTTTACGTTCAACATTAGGTACCCCATATTTTGGGCCCAAGCCTTTAGTAATGAATAATGTCAAAGAAGTCACTAATGCAAAAGTTAGGTTTCTGACTTCATATACAGCAGATAATAAACAAATCAGAGAGATTATCTCCAAAATTGGAACATACTACATACTGATGACATACTGACAAAGATTGTAGGTGATTCTCCATCTTTACCTACAGGAATAAGAAGAATCTTAAAAGATTGCTTTGTTATCCACCAAACAAGGGTATACACCCGAGCTTTAGTTATGGTACAACACCTTGTGGACAATGCAATTTTGTTCCTTAATAGATTCTAGTATAGTATTTATACATCCGGATACACAGAGGGAAATATATACCCGAGCTAATGCCAACTGTATGACACCTGATGTCATATATCTTGCTGTATGTGAACTGTGTTCATGTTTTTATGTTGGTAAAACGAACAGGGTACTAAGAGATAGAATAAGGGAACACTGTTATAATATAAGGAAAGGTAATCTGCAGAATGCACTAGCCAAGCATGTGACACAAACAAGCCCTGAACACAAGTTTATGTTTAGGGTGCTGGAGAAAATGAATGCTAATGTAAGAGGAGGTGATATTATGAATCGTACTGAAGACAGAGAAAGTAGGTGGATAATTTTGCTGAGAGCTTATAGAGGTCATGGTCTAAATGAAAGGGCATCTATCAGACCACATTTAAAGAAGCGTAGGCATACTAAGTTTTGACATTTTTAAGATTTTAATGTATTTTGATACTTGCACATATACACTTTTTTGGGTAACCTGTTCATTTCACATTGCAGTTTCATTAAGGTTTTTAGCTACATACTTCTAGATAATTTATTCTTCTATTTATTTATTTATTTATTTATTTATTTATTTATTTATTCTTGTACATATGCACTCATATTTTACATCTAGATATACATTTATTTAGACACTACACCTATATACACTTTTTTACACAGATGCAGATATACATTCATGTACTGACTTTATTATAACAAGTATCACTTTGTTTGGTAATAGTTCTCTCGATCTGTATATGACTATTCTTTATTGTTAGTTATCATATTTTTGATGGTATCTGCCTTGCTTAGTTTATAAGTTGCCTTGCATTACTACTTGCATGTATTAAGGTTTTATTTAATATGACTATTACATATACTTATGTATTAGGCTGCATATACCTTTATACTTGATAGTATGCTGCTTATAATATGTTCTTATATTCTTTATGGAATGAAGTTATTTTAATTTTTAATTTTCAATAGAATATGTATACACTATTGTCTATTTTAAGTTGTATTTTTAGATGTCAATGACATTATGGTTATATATTTAGTTTTTAAGTTTTGTCTTATGGCGCTTCTGCTTTAAAAGTTGGTTGATTAATTAACATGCAGATATTTAAAGCACATAGCTATTGTGCTTCCTGTTTGTGATCTGAAGAAGCTACTAGTTAGTGAAAGCGCTTATCGTGGTTCATCTGTGCAATAAACTGATTTATCTGTTTCAGAAGACTGGATTGCTTGGATTTTTTACACATTGGATGTTACTTCTCACTCTATCGATGCTTGCCTGAGTTATTTACCTATTTATTTATCTTTTTACAGCAAGCGTGCTGTGGCAGTAACCAGCATTCCCATTTATATTCTAACATTATTAATTCAAAGTTTCATCTGTATGTATGACTTTAAGGAATTAAAAGAGTGATGCTTGGTGAAGCAATGATATTTAAATGGCACTAAATCTTTAGTTTTTCTGATGAAGTCTAGGTGAACTTTTACAGACGAACGTGCTCAACAGAAATTTTGTCCATTTTCTTCTTTAACAAATGCAGCTTGTGGTACAAGTTTAGGACCTGTGTTTAATTGTTTGGAGTTTTTTTGGTTTACATTCCCATTTTACTTTGTTGGCTTAAGGCTCTTGGTCAGCTTTCAGTCATAAATAAATTAGGATAGTGGAGGTATAGGGACCGCCCCAATACTGAAGTTTATTCTTTGGCATCTATATTTAAAGTAAACATGCATCCGTTAGATACAACAAACTTTGAAAAAATGGAAAAAGCTAAGCAAGAGCTTGTAATAAAAAAGAAACCTTTCTAGTCAATCCCAAAGCTCCTTAACAAATACAATGCTGAATTATACAAATTCCTATATGTCCTGTCCTAAAGTAAGTCAACATAACACATCCTTCAATATTTTCATACATAAATATCCAAGTTGAAATGGATTTTTATTTATTTCAATTTTTTCTAAAGAGCAGGATATAGGGGGTTCTAATGTATCCAAAACATTTAACAGACTTTTTAGTAAAACTGATGACCCACATTTTTTATCTACAGGTAACACACAGTATCTACCTAGATAATTCATCGTTCATAGCATGAAAGTTTCTTTTCAAAGATCCAAAATATGTCAAACTGTGAAAGACTTACCTTGTTTACTGTGTTGTACAATTTCAATGCTAAAGAACAAAGTAACTTCCAATCCATTTTTATCTGGATTTAACATTGACCATATAGTCAGTCACAGCAGAGTCTTATTTGAATTAAATGAATCAAACCACTTTTCATAATTTTTCTGAGGGTGGTAAGATTACAGTTTTAGGTTTAACCAAAAATGTGCTACATCTTCTCCATTTTTAATTCAATACAGTGAAGCACAAACAAAGAAAATGCTGGGTTTGCTTCTTTATGTACAGATCTCTCCCACAGAGTTCAGGGCAGCCTTAAGTAATCAGATTTTTCACAGGTGTTTATAGAATTTGGAAAATTCCATTCACTCACTATTCTTGATGTCATTCTTAATGTAAGACAGCCTTATGGATCCAGATCTTACAATCTTCCTCAAGTCCAAACATCCCATAAAAAGGATCATTTAATACTAAAAACTATTATCCTATTATAAATCCCGGAACCTACTTCCCAGTGAACTTTCCTCACTTCCCTCCATATCACTTTTCAAAAGTAAACAAACTCTTCGTCAGAGCACACTGATTGTGCCCCTGTGTTAAGCAACTAGCTCTTCTATCTTTATTAATGAGAAAAAGAGGGCAGGTAGAAGCAAGTCCAACTCTCCTTAAATGCAACTTACCCTTGTCCTACTATATGCTCTTACTTGCTTCTGGAAACTTATGATTTTTTACTAAATAATTATAGTATAACCTGCTTTCTTTTTGTATTACGTATTAACATGCAGTTTTTGTATTGTACCTGCATTTCTCTGTACTATGTTTGGAATGTTTACTTTCTGATAATCTCTGTACTGTTCCTACAACATACATATTAATAGTTGTTTATGAATCTTGTGTTTATATGAGGTGTTTTGATTTTGTTCTCAGGGAGCTTATCTCCCCGGGCCTCTACTGAAAGTGGACATGTCTAGTTATTTAAATTGCCTCGCTCATGTGTAGAAGGTAAACAGAACAAGTTTGTTGCCCTCACAGTTTATGCCACCTTCTGCTGATTGTTTGTAAATGGGTACCAAAAACAGACTGGTGCCATATTCAATTTTTGGACTTAAAGATGTGTACAGTTCTTAAGAGATTC